>NW_026776952.1:0-69852 GCF_030936135.1 Gavia stellata
TAGATGAGGACCAGCAAGAGCTTTCAGGGCTGGCACCTTTAGTGTAGGAGCAATCGCTGGACGTTCGCAATTTCGGTGTTGAGCTCTGACGTGAATTAGCGAAAGGAAGCGATGATACGTCTGGACCTTTGTGTGTCTGAACAAGTTCAGAGCCCAAGTGTTTGTGGTTCGTTTGAGAGGTTACCAGTGGAGATGAGGACCAGCAAGAGCTTTCAGGGCTGGCACCTTTAGTGTAGGAGCAATCCCTGGACGTTCGCAATTTCGGTGTTGAGCTCTGACGTGAATTAGCGAAAGGAAGCGATGATAGGTCTGGACCTTTGAGTGTCTAAACAAGTTCAGAGGCCAAGTGTTTGTGGTTCGTTTGAGAGGTTACCAGTGGGAGATGAGGACCAGCAAGAGCTTTCAGGGCTGGCACCATTAGTGTAGGAGCAATCGCTGGACGTTCGCAATTTCGGTGTTGAGCTCTGGCCAGTTCGAGCAGGAGGGGCTGTGTACGTTGGAAGTTTTAGTAGGCTAAACAAGTTCAGAGGCCAAGTGTTTGTGGTTCGTTTGAGAGGTTACCAGTGGGAGATGAGGACCAGCAAGAGCTTTCAGGGCTGGCACCTTTAGTGTAGGAGCAATCGCTGGACGTTCGCAATTTCGGTGTTGAGCTCTGGCCAGATTGAGCAGGAGAGGCTGTGTACGTTGGAAGTTTTAGTAGCCTAAACAAGTTCAGAGCCCAAGTGTTTGTGGGTCGTTTGAGAGGTTACCAGTGGGAGATGAGGACCAGCAAGAGCTTTCAGGGCTGGCACCTTTAGTGTAGGAGCAATCGCTGGACGTTCGCAATTGCGGTGTTGAGCTCTGACGTGAATTAGCGAAAGGAAGCGATGATACGTCTGGACCTTTGAGTGTCTAAACAAGTTCAGAGCCCAAGTGTTTGTGGTTCGTTTGAGAGGTTACCAGTGGGAGATGAGGACCAGCAAGAGCTTTCAGGGCTGGCACCTTTAGTGTAGGAGCAATCCCTGGACGTTCACAATTTCGGTGTTGAATTTTGGCCAGATTGAGCAGGAGAGGCTGTGTACGTTGGAAGTTTTAGTAGGCTAAACAAGTTAAGAGCCCAAGTGTTTGTGGTTCGTTTGAGAGGTTACCAGTGGGAGATGAGGACCAGGAAGAGCTTTCAGGCTGGCACCTTTAGTGTAGGAGCAATCGCTGGACGTTCGCAATTTCGGTGCTGAGCTCTGACGTGAATTAGCGAAAGGAAACGATGATACGTCTGGACATTTGAGTGTCTAAACAAGTTCAGAGGCCAAGTGTTTGTGGTTCGTTTGAGAGGTTACCAGTGGGAGATGAGGACCAGCAAGAGCTTTCAGGGCTGGCACCTTTAGTGTAGGAGCAATCCCTGGACGTTCACAATTTCGGTGTTGAATTTTGGCCAGATTGAGCAGGAGAGGCTGTGTACGTTGGAAGTTTTAGTAGGCTAAACAAGTTCAGAGCCCAAGTGTTTGTGGTTCGTTTGAGAGGTTACCAGTGGGAGATGAGGACCAGCAAGAGCTTTCAGGGCTGGCACCTTTAGTGTAGGAGCAATCGCTGGACGTTCGCAATTTCGGTGTTGAATTTTGGCCAGATTGAGCAGGAGAGGCTGTGTACGTTGGAAATTTTAGTAGCCTAAACAAGTTCAGAGCCCAAGTATTTGTGGTTCGTTTGAGAGGTTACCAGTGGGAGATGAGGACCAGCAAGAGCTTTCAGGGCTGGCACCTTTAGTGTAGGAGCAATCGCTGGACGTTCGTAATTTCGGTGTTGAGCTCTGGCCAGATTGAGCAGGAGAGGCTGTGTACGTTGGAAGTTTTAGTAGGCTAAACAAGTTCAGAGCCCAAGTGTTTGTGGTTCGTTTGAGAGGTTACCAGTGGGAGATGAGGACCAGCAAGAGCTTTCAGGGCTGGCACCTTTAGTGTAGGAGCAATCGCTGGATGTTCACAATTTCGGTGTTGATTTTTGGCCAGATTGAGCAGGAGAGGCTGTGTACGTTGGAAGTTTTAGTAGGCTAAACAAGTTCAGAGGCCAAGTGTTTGTGGTTCGTTTTAGAGGTTACCAGTGGGAGATGAGGACTAGCAAGAGCTTTCAGGGCTGGCACCTTTAGTGTAGGAGCAATCCCTGGACGTTCACAATTTCGGTGTTGATTTTTGGCCAGATTGAGCAGGAGAGGCTGTGTACGTTGGAAGTTTTAGTAGGCTAAACAAGTTCAGAGCCCAAGTGTTTGTGGTTCGTTTTAGAGGTTACCAGTGGGAGATGAGGACTAGCAAGAGCTTTCAGGGCTGGCACCTTTAGTGTAGGAGCAATCGCTGGATGTTCACAATTTCGGTGTTGATTTTTGGCCAGATTGAGCAGGAGAGGCTGTGTACGTTGGAAGTTTTAGTAGGCTAAACAAGTTCAGAGGCCAAGTGTTTGTGGTTCGTTTTAGAGGTTACCAGTGGGAGATGAGGACTAGCAAGAGCTTTCAGGGCTGGCACCTTTAGTGTAGGTGCAATCCTGGACGTTCACAATTTCGGTGTTGATTTTTGGCCAGATTGAGCAGGAGAGGCTGTGTACGTTGGAAGTTTTAGTAGGCTAAACAAGTTCAGAGGCCAAGTGTTTGTGGTTCGTTTTAGAGGTTACCAGTGGGAGATGAGGACTAGCAAGAGCTTTCAGGGCTGGCACCTTTAGTGTAGGAGCAATCCCTGGACGTTCACAATTTCGGTGTTGAGCTCTGGCCAGATTGAGCAGGAGAGGCTGTGTACGTTGGAAGTTTTAGTAGGCTAAACAAGATCAGAGGCCAAGTGTTTGTGGTTCGTTTGAGAGGTTACCAGTGGGAGATGAGGACCAGCAAGAGCTTTCAGGGCTGGCACCTTAGTGTAGGAGCAATCGCTGGACGTTCGCAATTTCGGTGTTGAGCTCTGACGTGAATTAGCGAAAGGAAGCGATGATACATCTGGACCTTTGAGTGTCTAAACAAGTTCAGAGGCCAAGTGTTTGTGGTTCGTTTTAGAGGTTACCAGTGGGAGATGAGGACCAGCAAGAGCTTTCAGGGGTGGCACCTTTAGTGTAGGAGCAATCGCTGGACGTTCACAATTTCGGTGTTGAGCTCTGGCCAGATTGAGCAGGAGAGGCTGTGTACGTTGGAAGTTGTAGTAGGCTAAACAAGTTCAGAGGCCAAGTGTTTGTGGTTCGTTTGAGAGGTTACCAGTGGGAGATGAGGACCAGCAAGAGCTTTCAGGGCTGGCACCTTTAGTGTAGGAGCAATCCCTGGACGTTCGCAATTTCGGTGTTGAGCTCTGACGTGAATTAACGAAAGGAAGCGATGATACGTCTGGACCTTTGAGTGTCTAAACAAGTTCAGAGCCCAAGTGTTTGTGGTTCGTTTTAGAGGTTACCAGTGGGAGATGAGACCAGCAAGAGCTTTCAGGGCTGGCACCTTTAGTGTAGGAGCAATCGCTGGACGTTCACAATTTCGGTGTTGAGCTCTGACGTGAATTAGCGAAAGGAAGCGATGATACGTCTGGACCTTTGAGTGTCTAAACAAGTTCAGAGGCCAAGTGTTTGTGGTTCGTTTGAGAGGTTACCAGTGGGAGATGAGGACCAGCAAGAGCTTTCAGGGCTCGCACCATTAGTGTAGGAGCAATCGCTGGACGTTCGCAATTTCGGTGTTGAGCTCTGGCCAGTTTGAGCAGGAGAGGCTGTGTACGTTGGAAGTTTTAGTAGCCTAAACAAGCTCAGAGGCCAAGTGTTTGTGGTTCGTTTGAGAGGTTACCAGTGGGAGATGAGGACCAGCAAGAGCTTTCAGGGCTGGCACCTTTAGTGTAGGAGCAATCGCTGGACGTTCGCAATTTCGGTGTTGAGCTCTGGCCAGATTGAGCAGGAGAGGCTGTGTACGTTGGAAGTTTTAGTAGCCTAAACAAGATCAGAGCCCAAGTGTTTGTGGTTCGTTTGAGAGGTTACCAGTGGGAGATGAGGACCAGCAAGAGCTTTCAGGGCTGGCACCTTTAGTGTAGGAGCAATCGCTGGACGTTCGCAATTTCGGTGTTGAGCTCTGACGTGAATTAGCGAAAGGAAGCGATGATACGTCTGGACCTTTGAGTGTCTAAACAAGTTCAGAGCCCAAGTGTTTGTGGTTCGTTTGAGAGGTTACCAGTGGGAGATGAGGACCAGCAAGAGCTTTCAGGGCTGGCACCTTTAGTGTAGGAGCAATCCCTGGACGTTCACAATTTCGGTGTTGAGCTCTGACGTGAATTAGCCAAAGGAAGCGATGATACGTCTGGACCTTTGAGTGTCTAAACAAGTTCAGAGGCCAAGTGTTTGTGGTTCGTTTGACAGGTTACCATTGGGAGATGAGGACCAGCAAGAGCTTTCAGGCTCGCACCATTAGTGTAGGAGCAATCGCTGGACGTTCGCAATTTCGGTGTTGAATTTTGGCCAGTTTGAGCAGGAGAGGCTGTGTACGTTGGAAGTTTTAGTAGGCTAAACAAGTTCAGAGCCCCAAATGTTTGTGGTTCGTTTGAGAGGTTACCAGTGGAGATGAGGACCAGCAAGAGCTTTCAGGGCTGGCACCATTAGTGTAGGAGCAATCGCTGGACGTTCGCAATTTCGGTGTTGAGCTCTGGCAGATTGAGCAGGAGAGGCTGTGTACGTTGGAAGTTTTAGTAGGCTAAACAAGTTCAGAGCCCAAGTGTTTGTGGTTCGTTTGAGAGGTTACCAGTGGGAGATGAGGAGCAGCAAGAGCTTTCAGGGCTGGCACCTTTAGTGTAGGAGCAATCGCTGGACGTTCGCAATTTCGGTGTTGAGCTCTGACGTGAATTATCGAAAGGAAGCGATGATACGTCTGAACCTTTGAGTGTCTAAACAAGTTCAGAGCCCAAGTGTTTGTGGTTCGTTTGAGAGGTTACCAGTGGGAGATGAGGAACAGCAAGAGCTTTCAGAGCTGGCACTTTTAGTGTAGGAGCAATCGCTGGATGTTCACAATTTCGGTGTTGAATTTTGGCCAGATTGAGCAGGAGAGGCTGTGTACGTTGGAAGTTTTAGTAGCCTAAACAAGTTCAGAGGCCAAGTGTTTGTGGTTCCCTTTGAGAGGTTACCAGTGGGAGATGAGGACCAGCAAGAGCTTTCAGGGCTGGCACCTTTAGTGTAGGAGCAATCGCTGGATGTTCACAATTTCGGTGTTGAATTTTGGCCAGATTGAGCAGGAGAGGCTGTGTACGTTGGAAGTTTTAGTAGGCTAAACAAGTTCAGAGCCCAAGTGTTTGTGGGTCGTTTGAGAGGTTACCAGTGGGTAAGTAATGAGGACCAGCAAGAGCTTTCAGGGCTGGCACCTTTAGTGTAGGAGCAATCGCTGGACGTTCGCAATTTCGGTGTTGAGCTCTGACGTGAATTAACGAAAGGAAGCGATGATACGTCTGGACCTTTGAGTGTCTAAACAAGTTCAGAGGCCAAGTGTTTGTGGTTCGTTTGAGAGGTTACCAGTGGGAGATGAGGACCAGCAAGAGCTTTCAGGGCTGGCACCTTTAGTGTAGGAGCAATCGCTGGACGTTCACAATTTCGGTGTTGAGCTCTGACGTGAATTAGCGAAAGGAAGCGATGATACCTCTGGACCTTTGAGTGTCTAAACAAGTTCAGAGGCCAAGTGTTTGTGGTTCGTTTGAGAGGTTACCAGTGGAGATGAGGACCAGCAAGAGCTTTCAGGGCTGGCACCTTTAGTGTAGGAGCAATCGCTGACGTTCGCAATTTCGGTGTTGAGCTCTGGCCAGATTGAGCAGGAGAGGCCTGTGTACGTTGGAAGTTTAGTAGGCTAAACAAGTTCAGAGCCCAAGTGTTTGTGGTTCGTTTGAGAGGTTACCAGTGGGAGATGAGGACCAGCAAGAGCTTTCAGGGCTGGCACCTTTACTGTAGGAGCAATCGCTGGACGTTCACAATTTCGGTGTTGAGCTCTGGCCAGATTGAGCAGGAGAGGCTGTGTACGTTGGAAGTTTTAGTAGCCTAAACAAGTCAGAGCCAAGTGTTTGTGGTTCGTTTGAGAGGTTACCAGTGGGAGATGAGGACCAGCAAGAGCTTTCAGGGCTGGCACCTTTAGTGTAGGAGCAATCGCTGGACGTTCGCAATTTCGGTGTTGAGCTCTGACGTGAATTAGCGAAAGGAAGCGATGATACGTCTGGACCTTTGAGTGTCTAAACAAGTACAGAGGCCAAGTGTTTGTGGTTCGTTTGAGAGGTTACCAGTGGGAGATGAGGACCAGGAAGAGCTTTCAGGGCTGGCACCTTTAGTGTAGGAGCAATCGCTGGACGTTCGCAATTTCGGTGCTGAGCTCTGACGTGAATTAGCGAAAGGAAACGATGATACGTCTGGACATTTGAGTGTCTAAACAAGTTCAGAGGCCAAGTGTTTGTGGTTCGTTTGAGAGGTTACCAGTGGGAGATGAGGACCAGCAAGAGCTTTCAGGGCTGGCACCTTTAGTGTAGGAGCAATCCCTGGACGTTCACAATTTCGGTGTTGAATTTTGGCCAGATTGAGCAGGAGAGGCTGTGTACGTTGGAAGTTTTAGTAGGCTAAACAAGTTCAGAGCCCAAGTGTTTGTGGTTCGTTTGAGAGGTTACCAGTGGGAGATGAGGACCAGCAAGAGCTTTCAGGGCTGGCACCTTTAGTGTAGGAGCAATCGCTGGACGTTCGCAATTTCGGTGTTGAATTTTGGCCAGATTGAGCAGGAGAGGCTGTGTACGTTGGAAATTTTAGTAGCCTAAACAAGTTCAGAGCCCAAGTATTTGTGGTTCGTTTGAGAGGTTACCAGTGGGAGATGAGGACCAGCAAGAGCTTTTCAGGGCTGGCACCTTTAGTGTAGGAGCAATCGCTGGACGTTCGTAATTTCGGTGTTGAGCTCTGGCCAGATTGAGCAGGAGAGGCTGTGTACGTTGGAAGTTTTAGTAGGCTAAACAAGTTCAGAGCCCAAGTGTTTGTGGTTCGTTTGAGAGGTTACCAGTGGGAGATGAGGACCAGCAAGAGCTTTCAGGGCTGGCACCTTTAGTGTAGGAGCAATCGCTGGATGTTCACAATTTCGGTGTTGATTTTTGGCCAGATTGAGCAGGAGAGGCTGTGTACGTTGGAAGTTTTAGTAGGCTAAACAAGTTCAGAGGCCAAGTGTTTGTGGTTCGTTTTAGAGGTTACCAGTGGGAGATGAGGACTAGCAAGAGCTTTCAGGGCTGGCACCTTTAGTGTAGGAGCAATCCCTGGACGTTCACAATTTCGGTGTTGATTTTTGGCCAGATTGAGCAGGAGAGGCTGTGTACGTTGGAAGTTTTAGTAGGCTAAACAAGTTCAGAGCCCAAGTGTTTGTGGTTCGTTTTAGAGGTTACCAGTGGGAGATGAGGACTAGCAAGAGCTTTCAGGGCTGGCACCTTTAGTGTAGGAGCAATCGCTGGACGTTCGTAATTTCGGTGTTGAGCTCTGGCCAGATTGAGCAGGAGAGGCTGTGTACGTTGGAAGTTTTAGTAGGCTAAACAAGTTCAGAGCCCAAGTGTTTGTGGTTCGTTTGAGAGGTTACCAGTGGGAGATGCGGACCAGCAAGAGCTTTCAGGGCTGGCACCTTTAGTGTAGGAGCAATCGCTGGACGTTCGCAATTTCGGTGTTGAGCTCTGACGTGAATTAGCGAAAGGAAGCGATGATACGTCTGGACCTTTGAGTGTCTAAACAAGTTCAGAGGCCAAGTGTTTGTGGTTCGTTTGAGAGGTTACCAGTGGGAGATGAGGACCAGCAAGAGCTTTCAGGGCTGGCACCTTTAGTGTAGGAGCAATCGCTGGACGTTCGCAATTTCGGTGTTGAGCTCTGACGTGAATTAGCGAAAGGAAGCGATGATACGTCTGGACCTTTGTGTGTCTGAACAAGTTCAGAGCCCAAGTGTTTGTGGTTCGTTTGAGAGGTTACCAGTGGGAGATGAGGACCAGCAAGAGCTTTCAGGGCTGGCACCTTTAGTGTAGGAGCAATCCCTGGACGTTCGCAATTTCGGTGTTGAGCTCTGACGTGAATTAGCGAAAGGAAGCGATGATAGGTCTGGACCTTTGAGTGTCTAAACAAGTTCAGAGGCCAAGTGTTTGTGGTTCGTTTGAGAGGTTACCAGTGGGAGATGAGGACCAGCAAGAGCTTTCAGGGCTGGCACCATTAGTGTAGGAGCAATCGCTGGACGTTCGCAATTTCGGTGTTGAGCTCTGGCCAGTTCGAGCAGGAGGGGCTGTGTACGTTGGAAGTTTTAGTAGGCTAAACAAGTTCAGAGGCCAAGTGTTTGTGGTTCGTTTGAGAGGTTACCAGTGGGAGATGAGGACCAGCAAGAGCTTTCAGGGCTGGCACCTTTAGTGTAGGAGCAATCGCTGGACGTTCGCAATTTCGGTGTTGAGCTCTGGCCAGATTGAGCAGGAGAGGCTGTGTACGTTGGAAGTTTTAGTAGCCTAAACAAGTTCAGAGCCCAAGTGTTTGTGGGTCGTTTGAGAGGTTACCAGTGGGAGATGAGGACCAGCAAGAGCTTTCAGGGCTGGCACCTTTAGTGTAGGAGCAATCGCTGGACGTTCGCAATTGCGGTGTTGAGCTCTGACGTGAATTAGCGAAAGGAAGCGATGATACGTCTGGACCTTTGAGTGTCTAAACAAGTTCAGAGCCCAAGTGTTTGTGGTTCGTTTGAGAGGTTACCAGTGGGAGATGAGGACCAGCAAGAGCTTTCAGGGCTGGCACCTTTAGTGTAGGAGCAATCCCTGGACGTTCACAATTTCGGTGTTGAATTTGGCCAGATTGAGCAGGAGAGGCTGTGTACGTTGGAAGTTTTAGTAGGCTAAACAAGTTAAGAGCCCAAGTGTTTGTGGTTCGTTTGAGAGGTTACCAGTGGGAGATGAGGACCAGGAAGAGCTTTCAGGGCTGGCACCTTTAGTGTAGGAGCAATCGCTGGACGTTCGCAATTTCGGTGCTGAGCTCTGACGTGAATTAGCGAAAGGAAACGATGATACGTCCTGGACATTTGAGTGTCTAAACAAGTTCAGAGGCCAAGTGTTTGTGGTTCGTTTGAGAGGTTACCAGTGGGAGATGAGGACCAGCAAGAGCTTTCAGGGCTGGCACCTTTAGTGTAGGAGCAATCCCTGGACGTTCACAATTTCGGTGTTGAATTTTGGCCAGATTGAGCAGGAGAGGCTGTGTACGTTGGAAGTTTTAGTAGGCTAAACAAGTTCAGAGCCCAAGTGTTTGTGGTTCGTTTGAGAGGTTACCAGTGGGAGATGAGGACCAGCAAGAGCTTTCAGGGCTGGCACCTTTAGTGTAGGAGCAATCGCTGGACGTTCGCAATTTCGGTGTTGAATTTTGGCCAGATTGAGCAGGAGAGGCTGTGTACGTTGGAAATTTTAGTAGCCTAAACAAGTTCAGAGCCCAAGTATTTGTGGTTCGTTTGAGAGGTTACCAGTGGGAGATGAGGACCAGCAAGAGCTTTCAGGGCTGGCACCTTTAGTGTAGGAGCAATCGCTGGACGTTCGTAATTTCGGTGTTGAGCTCTGGCCAGATTGAGCAGGAGAGGCTGTGTACGTTGGAAGTTTTAGTAGGCTAAACAAGTTCAGAGCCCAAGTGTTTGTGGTTCGTTTGAGAGGTTACCAGTGGGAGATGAGGACCAGCAAGAGCTTTCAGGGCTGGCACCTTTAGTGTAGGAGCAATCGCTGGATGTTCACAATTTCGGTGTTGATTTTTGGCCAGATTGAGCAGGAGAGGCTGTGTACGTTGGAAGTTTTAGTAGGCTAAACAAGTTCAGAGGCCAAGTGTTTGTGGTTCGTTTTAGAGGTTACCAGTGGGAGATGAGGACTAGCAAGAGCTTTCAGGGCTGGCACCTTTAGTGTAGGAGCAATCCCTGGACGTTCACAATTTCGGTGTTGATTTTTGGCCAGATTGAGCAGGAGAGGCTGTGTACGTTGGAAGTTTTAGTAGGCTAAACAAGTTCAGAGCCCAAGTGTTTGTGGTTCGTTTTAGAGGTTACCAGTGGGAGATGAGGACTAGCAAGAGCTTTCAGGGCTGGCACCTTTAGTGTAGGAGCAATCGCTGGATGTTCACAATTTCGGTGTTGATTTTTGGCCAGATTGAGCAGGAGAGGCTGTGTACGTTGGAAGTTTTAGTAGGCTAAACAAGTTCAGAGGCCAAGTGTTTGTGGTTCGTTTTAGAGGTTACCAGTGGGAGATGAGGACTAGCAAGAGCTTTCAGGGCTGGCACCTTTAGTGTAGGTGCAATCCCTGGACGTTCACAATTTCGGTGTTGATTTTTGGCCAGATTGAGCAGGAGAGGCTGTGTACGTTGGAAGTTTTAGTAGGCTAAACAAGTTCAGAGGCCAAGTGTTTGTGGTTCGTTTTAGAGGTTACCAGTGGGAGATGAGGACTAGCAAGAGCTTTCAGGGCTGGCACCTTTAGTGTAGGAGCAATCCCTGGACGTTCACAATTTCGGTGTTGATTTTTGGCCAGATTGAGCAGGAGAGGCTGTGTACGTTGGAAGTTTTAGTAGGCTAAACAAGATCAGAGGCCAAGTGTTTGTGGTTCGTTTGAGAGGTTACCAGTGGGAGATGAGGACCAGCAAGAGCTTTCAGGGCTGGCACCTTTAGTGTAGGAGCAATCGCTGGACGTTCGCAATTTCGGTGTTGAGCTCTGACGTGAATTAGCGAAAGGAAGCGATGATACATCTGGACCTTTGAGTGTCTAAACAAGTTCAGAGGCCAAGTGTTTGTGGTTCGTTTTAGAGGTTACCAGTGGGAGATGAGGACCAGCAAGAGCTTTCAGGGGTGGCACCTTTAGTGTAGGAGCAATCGCTGGACGTTCACAATTTCGGTGTTGAGCTCTGGCCAGATTGAGCAGGAGAGGCTGTGTACGTTGGAAGTTGTAGTAGGCTAAACAAGTTCAGAGGCCAAGTGTTTGTGGTTCGTTTGAGAGGTTACCAGTGGGAGATGAGGACCAGCAAGAGCTTTCAGGGCTGGCACCTTTAGTGTAGGAGCAATCCCTGGACGTTCGCAATTTCGGTGTTGAGCTCTGACGTGAATTAACGAAAGGAAGCGATGATACGTCTGGACCTTTGAGTGTCTAAACAAGTTCAGAGCCCAAGTGTTTGTGGTTCGTTTTAGAGGTTACCAGTGGGAGATGAGGACCAGCAAGAGCTTTCAGGGCTGGCACCTTTAGTGTAGGAGCAATCGCTGGACGTTCACAATTTCGGTGTTGAGCTCTGACGTGAATTAGCGAAAGGAAGCGATGATACGTCTGGACCTTTGAGTGTCTAAACAAGTTCAGAGGCCAAGTGTTTGTGGTTCGTTTGAGAGGTTACCAGTGGGAGATGAGGACCAGCAAGAGCTTTCAGGGCTCGCACCATTAGTGTAGGAGCAATCGCTGGACGTTCGCAATTTCGGTGTTGAGCTCTGGCCAGTTTGAGCAGGAGAGGCTGTGTACGTTGGAAGTTTTAGTAGCCTAAACAAGCTCAGAGGCCAAGTGTTTGTGGTTCGTTTGAGAGGTTACCAGTGGGAGATGAGGACCAGCAAGAGCTTTCAGGGCTGGCACCTTTAGTGTAGGAGCAATCGCTGGACGTTCGCAATTTCGGTGTTGAGCTCTGGCCAGATTGAGCAGGAGAGGCTGTGTACGTTGGAAGTTTTAGTAGCCTAAACAAGATCAGAGCCCAAGTGTTTGTGGTTCGTTTGAGAGGTTACCAGTGGGAGATGAGGACCAGCAAGAGCTTTCAGGGCTGGCACCTTTAGTGTAGGAGCAATCGCTGGACGTTCGCAATTTCGGTGTTGAGCTCTGACGTGAATTAGCGAAAGGAAGCGATGATACGTCTGGACCTTTGAGTGTCTAAACAAGTTCAGAGCCCAAGTGTTTGTGGTTCGTTTGAGAGGTTACCAGTGGGAGATGAGGACCAGCAAGAGCTTTCAGGGCTGGCACCTTTAGTGTAGGAGCAATCCCTGGACGTTCACAATTTCGGTGTTGAGCTCTGACGTGAATTAGCCAAAGGAAGCGATGATACGTCTGGACCTTTGAGTGTCTAAACAAGTTCAGAGGCCAAGTGTTTGTGGTTCGTTTGACAGGTTACCATTGGGAGATGAGGACCAGCAAGAGCTTTCAGGGCTCGCACCATTAGTGTAGGAGCAATCGCTGGACGTTCGCAATTTCGGTGTTGAATTTTGGCCAGTTTGAGCAGGAGAGGCTGTGTACGTTGGAAGTTTTAGTAGGCTAAACAAGTTCAGAGCCCAAATGTTTGTGGTTCGTTTGAGAGGTTACCAGTGGGAGATGAGGACCAGCAAGAGCTTTCAGGGCTGGCACCATTAGTGTAGGAGCAATCGCTGGACGTTCGCAATTTCGGTGTTGAGCTCTGGCCAGATTGAGCAGGAGAGGCTGTGTACGTTGGAAGTTTTAGTAGGCTAAACAAGTTCAGAGCCCAAGTGTTTGTGGTTCGTTTGAGAGGTTACCAGTGGGAGATGAGGAGCAGCAAGAGCTTTCAGGGCTGGCACCTTTAGTGTAGGAGCAATCGCTGGACGTTCGCAATTTCGGTGTTGAGCTCTGACGTGAATTATCGAAAGGAAGCGATGATACGTCTGAACCTTTGAGTGTCTAAACAAGTTCAGAGCCCAAGTGTTTGTGGTTCGTTTGAGAGGTTACCAGTGGGAGATGAGGACCAGCAAGAGCTTTCAGGGCTGGCACCTTTAGTGTAGGAGCAATCGCTGGATGTTCACAATTTCGGTGTTGAATTTTGGCCAGATTGAGCAGGAGAGGCTGTGTACGTTGGAAGTTTTAGTAGCCTAAACAAGTTCAGAGGCCAAGTGTTTGTGGTTCCTTTGAGAGGTTACCAGTGGGAGATGAGGACCAGCAAGAGCTTTCAGGGCTGGCACCTTTAGTGTAGGAGCAATCGCTGGATGTTCACAATTTCGGTGTTGAATTTTGGCCAGATTGAGCAGGAGAGGCTGTGTACGTTGGAAGTTTTAGTAGGCTAAACAAGTTCAGAGCCCAAGTGTTTGTGGGTCGTTTGAGAGGTTACCAGTGGGAGATGAGGACCAGCAAGAGCTTTCAGGGCTGGCACCTTTAGTGTAGGAGCAATCGCTGGACGTTCGCAATTTCGGTGTTGAGCTCTGACGTGAATTAACGAAAGGAAGCGATGATACGTCTGGACCTTTGAGTGTCTAAACAAGTTCAGAGGCCAAGTGTTTGTGGTTCGTTTGAGAGGTTACCAGTGGGAGATGAGGACCAGCAAGAGCTTTCAGGGCTGGCACCTTTAGTGTAGGAGCAATCGCTGGACGTTCACAATTTCGGTGTTGAGCTCTGACGTGAATTAGCGAAAGGAAGCGATGATACCTCTGGACCTTTGAGTGTCTAAACAAGTTCAGAGGCCAAGTGTTTGTGGTTCGTTTGAGAGGTTACCAGTGGGAGATGAGGACCAGCAAGAGCTTTCAGGGCTGGCACCTTTAGTGTAGGAGCAATCGCTGGACGTTCGCAATTTCGGTGTTGAGCTCTGGCCAGATTGAGCAGGAGAGGCTGTGTACGTTGGAAGTTTTAGTAGGCTAAACAAGTTCAGAGCCCAAGTGTTTGTGGTTCGTTTGAGAGGTTACCAGTGGGAGATGAGGACCAGCAAGAGCTTTCAGGGCTGGCACCTTTACTGTAGGAGCAATCGCTGGACGTTCACAATTTCGGTGTTGAGCTCTGGCCAGATTGAGCAGGAGAGGCTGTGTACGTTGGAAGTTTTAGTAGCCTAAACAAGTTCAGAGGCCAAGTGTTTGTGGTTCGTTTGAGAGGTTACCAGTGGGAGATGAGGACCAGCAAGAGCTTTCAGGGCTGGCACCTTTAGTGTAGGAGCAATCGCTGGACGTTCGCAATTTCGGTGTTGAGCTCTGACGTGAATTAGCGAAAGGAAGCGATGATACGTCTGGACATTTGAGTGTCTAAACAAGTTCAGAGGCCAAGTGTTTGTGGTTCGTTTGAGAGGTTACCAGTGGGAGATGAGGACCAGCAAGAGCTTTCAGGGCTGGCACCTTTAGTGTAGGAGCAATCCCTGGACGTTCACAATTTCGGTGTTGAATTTTGGCCAGATTGAGCAGGAGAGGCTGTGTACGTTGGAAGTTTTAGTAGGCTAAACAAGTTCAGAGCCCAAGTGTTTGTGGTTCGTTTGAGAGGTTACCAGTGGGAGATGAGGACCAGCAAGAGCTTTCAGGGCTGGCACCTTTAGTGTAGGAGCAATCGCTGGACGTTCGCAATTTCGGTGTTGAATTTTGGCCAGATTGAGCAGGAGAGGCTGTGTACGTTGGAAATTTTAGTAGCCTAAACAAGTTCAGAGCCCAAGTATTTGTGGTTCGTTTGAGAGGTTACCAGTGGGAGATGAGGACCAGCAAGAGCTTTCAGGGCTGGCACCTTTAGTGTAGGAGCAATCGCTGGACGTTCGTAATTTCGGTGTTGAGCTCTGGCCAGATTGAGCAGGAGAGGCTGTGTACGTTGGAAGTTTTAGTAGGCTAAACAAGTTCAGAGCCCAAGTGTTTGTGGTTCGTTTGAGAGGTTACCAGTGGGAGATGAGGACCAGCAAGAGCTTTCAGGGCTGGCACCTTTAGTGTAGGAGCAATCGCTGGATGTTCACAATTTCGGTGTTGATTTTTGGCCAGATTGAGCAGGAGAGGCTGTGTACGTTGGAAGTTTTAGTAGGCTAAACAAGTTCAGAGGCCAAGTGTTTGTGGTTCGTTTTAGAGGTTACCAGTGGGAGATGAGGACTAGCAAGAGCTTTCAGGGCTGGCACCTTTAGTGTAGGAGCAATCCCTGGACGTTCACAATTTCGGTGTTGATTTTTGGCCAGATTGAGCAGGAGAGGCTGTGTACGTTGGAAGTTTTAGTAGGCTAAACAAGTTCAGAGCCCAAGTGTTTGTGGTTCGTTTTAGAGGTTACCAGTGGGAGATGAGGACTAGCAAGAGCTTTCAGGGCTGGCACCTTTAGTGTAGGAGCAATCGCTGGATGTTCACAATTTCGGTGTTGATTTTTGGCCAGATTGAGCAGGAGAGGCTGTGTACGTTGGAAGTTTTAGTAGGCTAAACAAGTTCAGAGGCCAAGTGTTTGTGGTTCGTTTCAGAGGTTACCAGTGGGAGATGAGGACTAGCAAGAGCTTTCAGGGCTGGCACCTTTAGTGTGGGAGCAATCCCTGGACGTTCACAATTTCGGTGTTGATTTTTGGCCAGATTGAGCAGGAGAGGCTGTGTACGTTGGAAGTTTTAGTAGGCTAAACAAGTTCAGAGGCCAAGTGTTTGTGGTTCGTTTTAGAGGTTACCAGTGGGAGATGAGGACTAGCAAGAGCTTTCAGGGCTGGCACCTTTAGTGTAGGAGCAATCCCTGGACGTTCACAATTTCGGTGTTGAGCTCTGGCCAGATTGAGCAGGAGAGGCTGTGTACGTTGGAAGTTTTAGTAGGCTAAACAAGTTCAGAGGCCAAGTGTTTGTGGTTCGTTTGAGAGGTTACCAGTGGGAGATGAGGACCAGCAAGAGCTTTCAGGGCTGGCACCTTTAGTGTAGGAGCAATCGCTGGACGTTCGCAATTTCGGTGTTGAGCTCTGACGTGAATTAGCGAAAGGAAGCGATGATACGTCTGGACCTTTGAGTGTCTAAACAAGTTCAGAGGCCAAGTGTTTGTGGTTCGTTTTAGAGGTTACCAGTGGGAGATGAGGACCAGCAAGAGCTTTCAGGGCTGGCACCTTTAGTGTAGGAGCAATCGCTGGACGTTCACAATTTCGGTGTTGAGCTCTGGCCAGATTGAGCAGGAGAGGCTGTGTACGTTGGAAGTTGTAGTAGGCTAAACAAGTTCAGAGGCCAAGTGTTTGTGGTTCGTTTGAGAGGTTACCAGTGGGAGATGAGGACCAGCAAGAGCTTTCAGGGCTGGCACCTTTAGTGTAGGAGCAATCCCTGGACGTTCGCAATTTCGGTGTTGAGCTCTGACGTGAATTAACGAAAGGAAGCGATGATACGTCTGGACCTTTGAGTGTCTAAACAAGTTCAGAGCCCAAGTGTTTGTGGTTCGTTTGAGAGGTTACCAGTGGGAGATGAGGACCAGCAAGAGCTTTCAGGGCTGGCACCTTTAGTGTAGGAGCAATCGCTGGACGTTCACAATTTCGGTGTTGAGCTCTGACGTGAATTAGCGAAAGGAAGCGATGATACGTCTGGACCTTTGAGTGTCTAAACAAGTTCAGAGGCCAAGTGTTTGTGGTTCGTTTGAGAGGTTACCAGTGGGAGATGAGGACCAGCAAGAGCTTTCAGGGCTCGCACCATTAGTGTAGGAGCAATCGCTGGACGTTCGCAATTTCGGTGTTGAGCTCTGGCCAGTTTGAGCAGGAGAGGCTGTGTACGTTGGAAGTTTTAGTAGCCTAAACAAGCTCAGAGGCCAAGTGTTTGTGGTTCGTTTGAGAGGTTACCAGTGGGAGATGAGGACCAGCAAGAGCTTTCAGGGCTGGCACCTTTAGTGTAGGAGCAATCGCTGGACGTTCGCAATTTCGGTGTTGAGCTCTGGCCAGATTGAGCAGGAGAGGCTGTGTACGTTGGAAGTTTTAGTAGCCTAAACAAGATCAGAGCCCAAGTGTTTGTGGTTCGTTTGAGAGGTTACCAGTGGGAGATGAGGACCAGCAAGAGCTTTCAGGGCTGGCACCTTTAGTGTAGGAGCAATCGCTGGACGTTCGCAATTTCGGTGTTGAGCTCTGACGTGAATTAGCGAAAGGAAGCGATGATACGTCTGGACCTTTGAGTGTCTAAACAAGTTCAGAGCCCAAGTGTTTGTGGTTCGTTTGAGAGGTTACCAGTGGGAGATGAGGACCAGCAAGAGCTTTCAGGGCTGGCACCTTTAGTGTAGGAGCAATCCCTGGACGTTCACAATTTCGGTGTTGAGCTCTGACGTGAATTAGCCAAAGGAAGCGATGATACGTCTGGACCTTTGAGTGTCTAAACAAGTTCAGAGGCCAAGTGTTTGTGGTTCGTTTGACAGGTTACCATTGGGAGATGAGGACCAGCAAGAGCTTTCAGGGCTCGCACCATTAGTGTAGGAGCAATCGCTGGACGTTCGCAATTTCGGTGTTGAATTTTGGCCAGTTTGAGCAGGAGAGGCTGTGTACGTTGGAAGTTTTAGTAGGCTAAACAAGTTCAGAGCCCAAATGTTTGTGGTTCGTTTGAGAGGTTACCAGTGGGAGATGAGGACCAGCAAGAGCTTTCAGGGCTGGCACCATTAGTGTAGGAGCAATCGCTGGACGTTCGCAATTTCGGTGTTGAGCTCTGGCCAGATTGAGCAGGAGAGGCTGTGTACGTTGGAAGTTTTAGTAGGCTAAACAAGTTCAGAGCCCAAGTGTTTGTGGTTCGTTTGAGAGGTTACCAGTGGGAGATGAGGACCAGCAAGAGCTTTCAGGGCTGGCACCTTTAGTGTAGGAGCAATCGCTGGACGTTCGCAATTTCGGTGTTGAGCTCTGACGTGAATTATCGAAAGGAAGCGATGATACGTCTGAACCTTTGAGTGTCTAAACAAGTTCAGAGCCCAAGTGTTTGTGGTTCGTTTGAGAGGTTACCAGTGGGAGATGAGGAACAGCAAGAGCTTTCAGAGCTGGCACTTTTAGTGTAGGAGCAATCGCTGGATGTTCACAATTTCGGTGTTGAATTTTGGCCAGATTGAGCAGGAGAGGCTGTGTACGTTGGAAGTTTTAGTAGCCTAAACAAGTTCAGAGGCCAAGTGTTTGTGGTTCCTTTGAGAGGTTACCAGTGGGAGATGAGGACCAGCAAGAGCTTTCAGGGCTGGCACCTTTAGTGTAGGAGCAATCGCTGGATGTTCACAATTTCGGTGTTGAATTTTGGCCAGATTGAGCAGGAGAGGCTGTGTACGTTGGAAGTTTTAGTAGGCTAAACAAGTTCAGAGCCCAAGTGTTTGTGGGTCGTTTGAGAGGTTACCAGTGGGAGATGAGGACCAGCAAGAGCTTTCAGGGCTGGCACCTTTAGTGTAGGAGCAATCGCTGGACGTTCGCAATTTCGGTGTTGAGCTCTGACGTGAATTAACGAAAGGAAGCGATGATACGTCTGGACCTTTGAGTGTCTAAACAAGTTCAGAGGCCAAGTGTTTGTGGTTCGTTTGAGAGGTTACCAGTGGGAGATGAGGACCAGCAAGAGCTTTCAGGGCTGGCACCTTTAGTGTAGGAGCAATCGCTGGACGTTCACAATTTCGGTGTTGAGCTCTGACGTGAATTAGCGAAAGGAAGCGATGATACCTCTGGACCTTTGAGTGTCTAAACAAGTTCAGAGGCCAAGTGTTTGTGGTTCGTTTGAGAGGTTACCAGTGGGAGATGAGGACCAGCAAGAGCTTTCAGGGCTGGCACCTTTAGTGTAGGAGCAATCGCTGGACGTTCGCAATTTCGGTGTTGAGCTCTGGCCAGATTGAGCAGGAGAGGCTGTGTACGTTGGAAGTTTTAGTAGCCTAAACAAGTTCAGAGCCCAAGTGTTTGTGGTTCGTTTGAGAGGTTACCAGTGGGAGATGAGGACCAGCAAGAGCTTTCAGGGCTGGCACCTTTACTGTAGGAGCAATCGCTGGACGTTCACAATTTCGGTGTTGAGCTCTGGCCAGATTGAGCAGGAGAGGCTGTGTACGTTGGAAGTTTTAGTAGCCTAAACAAGTTCAGAGGCCAAGTGTTTGTGGTTCGTTTGAGAGGTTACCAGTGGGAGATGAGGACCAGCAAGAGCTTTCAGGGCTGGCACCTTTAGTGTAGGAGCAATCGCTGGACGTTCGCAATTTCGGTGTTGAGCTCTGACGTGAATTAGCCAAAGGAAGCGATGATACGTCTGGACCTTTGAGTGTCTAAACAAGTTCAGAGGCCAAGTGTTTGTGGTTCGTTTGAGAGGTTACCAGTGGGAGATGAGGACCAGCAAGAGCTTTCAGGGCTGGCACCTTTAGTGTAGGAGCAATCCCTGGACGTTCACAATTTCGGTGTTGAATTTTGGCCAGATTGAGCAGGAGAGGCTGTGTACGTTGGAAGTTTTAGTAGCCTAAACAAGTTCAGAGGCCAAGTGTTTGTGGTTCGTTTTAGAGGTTACCAGTGGGAGATGAGGACCAGCAAGAGCTTTCAGGGCTGGCACCTTTAGTGTAGGAGCAATCGCTGGACGTTCACAATTTCGGTGCTGAGCTCTGATGTGAATTAGCGAAAGGAAACGATGATACGTCTGGACATTTGAGTGTCTAAACAAGTTCAGAGGCCAAGTGTTTGTGGTTCGTTTGAGAGGTTACCAGTGGGAGATGAGGACCAGCAAGAGCTTTCAGGGCTGGCACCTTTAGTGTAGGAGCAATCGCTGGACGTTCGCAATTTCGGTGTTGAATTTTGGCCAGATTGAGCAGGAGAGGCTGTGTACGTTGGAAATTTTAGTAGCCTAAACAAGTTCAGAGCCCAAGTATTTGTGGTTCGTTTGAGAGGTTACCAGTGGGAGATGAGGACCAGCAAGAGCTTTCAGGGCTGGCACCTTTAGTGTAGGAGCAATCGCTGGACGTTCACAATTTCGGTGTTGAGCTCTGGCCAGATTGAGCAGGAGAGGCTGTGTACGTTGGAAGTTTTAGTAGGCTAAACAAGTTCAGAGCCCAAGTGTTTGTGGTTCGTTTGAGAGGTTACCAGTGGGAGATGAGGACCAGCAAGAGCTTTCAGGGCTGGCACCTTTAGTGTAGGAGCAATCGCTGGATGTTCACAATTTCGGTGTTGATTTTTGGCCAGATTGAGCAGGAGAGGCTGTGTACGTTGGAAGTTTTAGTAGGCTAAACAAGTTCAGAGGCCAAGTGTTTGTGGTTCGTTTTAGAGGTTACCAGTGGGAGATGAGGACTAGCAAGAGCTTTCAGGGCTGGCACCTTTAGTGTAGGAGCAATCCCTGGACGTTCACAATTTCGGTGTTGAGCTCTGGCCAGATTGAGCAGGAGAGGCTGTGTACGTTGGGAGTTTTAGTAGGCTAAACAAGTTCAGAGGCCAAGTGTTTGTGGTTCGTTTGAGAGGTTACCAGTGGGAGATGAGGACTAGCAAGAGCTTTCAGGGCTGGCACCTTTAGTGTAGGAGCAATCCCTGGACGTTCACAATTTCGGTGTTGAGCTCTGGCCAGATTGAGCAGGAGAGGCTGTGTACGTTGGAAGTTTTAGTAGGCTAAACAAGTTCAGAGGCCAAGTGTTTGTGGTTCGTTTGAGAGGTTACCAGTGGGAGATGAGGACCAGCAAGAGCTTTCAGGGCTGGCACCTTTAGTGTAGGAGCAATCGCTGGACGTTCGCAATTTCGGTGTTGAGCTCTGACGTGAATTAGCGAAAGGAAGCGATGATACGTCTGGACCTTTGAGTGTCTAAACAAGTTCAGAGGCCAAGTGTTTGTGGTTCGTTTTAGAGGTTACCAGTGGGAGATGAGGACCAGCAAGAGCTTTCAGGGCTGGCACCTTTAGTGTAGGAGCAATCCCTGGACGTTCACAATTTCGGTGTTGAGCTCTGGCCAGATTGAGCAGGAGAGGCTGTGTACGTTGGAAGTTGTAGTAGGCTAAACAAGTTCAGAGCCCAAGTGTTTGTGGTTCGTTTGAGAGGTTACCAGTGGGAGATGAGGACCAGCAAGAGCTTTCAGGGCTGGCACCTTTAGTGTAGGAGCAATCCCTGGACGTTCGCAATTTCGGTGTTGAGCTCTGACGTGAATTAACGAAAGGAAGCGATGATACGTCTGGACCTTTGAGTGTCTAAACAAGTTCAGAGCCCAAGTGTTTGTGGTTCGTTTTAGAGGTTACCAGTGGGAGATGAGGACCAGCAAGAGCTTTCAGGGCTGGCACCTTTAGTGTAGGAGCAATCGCTGGACGTTCACAATTTCGGTGTTGAGCTCTGACGTGAATTAGCGAAAGGAAGCGATGATACGTCTGGACCTTTGAGTGTCTAAACAAGTTCAGAGGCCAAGTGTTTGTGGTTCGTTTGAGAGGTTACCAGTGGGAGATGAGGACCAGCAAGAGCTTTCAGGGCTCGCACCATTAGTGTAGGAGCAATCGCTGGACGTTCGCAATTTCGGTGTTGAGCTCTGGCCAGTTTGAGCAGGAGAGGCTGTGTACGTTGGAAGTTTTAGTAGCCTAAACAAGTTCAGAGGCCAAGTGTTTGTGGTTCGTTTGAGAGGTTACCAGTGGGAGATGAGGACCAGCAAGAGCTTTCAGGGCTGGCACCTTTAGTGTAGGAGCAATCGCTGGACGTTCGCAATTTCGGTGTTGAGCTCTGACGTGAATTAGCGAAAGGAAGCGATGATACGTCTGGACCTTTGAGTGTCTAAACAAGTTCAGAGGCCAAGTGTTTGTGGTTAGTTTGAGAGGTTACCAGTGGGAGATGAGGACCAGCAAGAGCTTTCAGGGCTTGCACCATTAGTGTAAGAGCAATCGCTGGACGTTCGCAATTTCGGTGTTGAATTTTGGCCAGATTGAGCAGGAGAGGCTGTGTACGTTGGAAGTTTTAGTAGCCTAAACAAGTTCAGAGGCCAAGTGTTTGTGGTTCGTTTGAGAGGTTACCAGTGGGAGATGAGGACCAGCAAGAGCTTTCAGGGCTGGCACCTTTAGTGTAGGAGCAATCGCTGGACGTTCGCAATTTCGGTGTTGAGCTCTGGCCAGATTGAGCAGGAGAGGCTGTGTACGTTGGAAGTTTTAGTAGGCTAAACAAGTTCAGAGCCTAAGTGTTTGTGGTTCGTTTGAGAGGTTACCAGTGGGAGATGAGGACCAGCAAGAGCTTTCAGGGCTGGCACCTTTAGTGTAGGAGCAATCGCTGGACGTTCGCAATTTCGGTGTTCAGTTCTGGCCAGATTGAGCAGGAGAGGCTGTGTACGTTGGAAGTTTTAGTAGCCTAAACAAGTTCAGAGCCCAAGTGTTTGTGGTTCGTTTGAGAGGTTACCAGTGGGAGATGAGGACCAGCAAGAGCTTTCAGGGCTGGCACCTTTAGTGTAGGAGCAATCGCTGGACGTTCGCAATTTCGGTGTTGAGCTCTGACGTGAATTAGCGAAAGGAAGCGATGATACGTCTGGACCTTTGAGTGTCTAAACAAGTTCAGAGGCCAAGTGTTTGTGGTTAGTTTGAGAGGTTACCAGTGGGAGATGAGGACCAGCAAGAGCTTTCAGGGCTCGCACCATTAGTGTAAGAGCAATCGCTGGACGTTCGCAATTTCGGTGTTGAATTTTGGCCAGATTGAGCAGGAGAGGCTGTGTACGTTGGAAGTTTTAGTAGCCTAAACAAGTTCAGAGGCCAAGTGTTTGTGGTTCGTTTGAGAGGTTACCAGTGGGAGATGAGGACCAGCAAGAGCTTTCAGGGCTGGCACCTTTAGTGTAGGAGCAATCGCTGGACGTTCGCAATTTCGGTGTTGAGCTCTGGCCAGATTGAGCAGGAGAGGCTGTGTACGTTGGAAGTTTTAGTAGGCTAAACAAGTTCAGAGCCCAAGTGTTTGTGGTTCGTTTTAGAGGTTACCAGTGGGAGATGAGGACCAGCAAGAGCTTTCAGGGCTGGCACCTTTAGTGTAGGAGCAATCGCTGGACGTTCGCAATTTCGGTGTTGAGCTCTGACGTGAATTAGCGAAAGGAAGCGATGATACGTCTGGACCTTTGAGTGTCTAAACAAGTTCAGAGGCCAAGTGTTTGTGGTTAGTTTGAGAGGTTACCAGTGGGAGATGAGGACCAGCAAGAGCTTTCAGGGCTCGCACCATTAGTGTAAGAGCAATCGCTGGACGTTCGCAATTTCGGTGTTGAATTTTGGCCAGATTGAGCAGGAGAGGCTGTGTACGTTGGAAGTTTTAGTAGGCTAAACAAGTTCAGAGGCCAAGTGTTTGTGGTTCGTTTGAGAGGTTACCAGTGGGAGATGAGGACCAGGAAGAGCTTTCAGGGCTGGCACCTTTAGTGTAGGAGCAATCGCTGGACGTTCGCAATTTCGGTGTTGAGCTCTGGCCAGATTGAGCAGGAGAGGCTGTGTACGTTGGAAGTTTTAGTAGGCTAAACAAGTTCAGAGCCCAAGTGTTTGTGGTTCGTTTGAGAGGTTACCAGTGGGAGATGAGGACCAGCAAGAGCTTTCAGGGCTGGCACCTTTAGTGTAGGAGCAATCGCTGGACGTTCGCAATTTCGGTGTTGAGCTCTGACGTGAATTAGCGAAAGGAAGCGATGATACGTCTGGACCTTTGAGTGTCTAAACAAGTTCAGAGGCCAAGTGTTTGTGGTTCGTTTGAGAGGTTACCAGTGGGAGATGAGGACCAGCAAGAGCTTTCAGGGCTGGCACCTTTAGTGTAGGAGCAATCGCTGGACGTTCGCAATTTCGGTGTTGAGCTCTGACGTGAATTAGTGAAAGGAAGCAATGATACGTCTGGACCTTTGAGTGTCTAAACAAGTTCAGAGGCCAAGTGTTTGTGGTTCGTTTGAGAGGTTACCAGTGGGAGATGAGGACCAGCAAGAGCTTTCAGAGCTGGCACTTTTAGTGTAGGAGCAATCCCTGGACGTTCGCAATTTCGGTGTTGAATTTTGGCCAGATTGAGCAGGAGAGGCTGTGTACGTTGGAAGTTTTAGTAGGCTAAACAAGTTCAGAGGCCAAGTGTTTGTGGTTCGTTTGAGAGGTTACCAGTGGGAGATGAGGACCAGCAAGAGCTTTCAGGGCTGGCACCTTTAGTGTAGGAGCAATCGCTGGATGTTCACAATTTCGGTGTTGAATTTTGGCCAGATTGAGCAGGAGAGGCTGTGTACGTTGGAAGTTTTAGTAGCCTAAACAAGTTCAGAGGCCAAGTGTTTGTGGTTCGTTTGAGAGGTTACCAGTGGGAGATGAGGACCAGCAAGAGCTTTCAGGGCTGGCACCTTTAGTGTAGGAGCAATCGCTGGACGTTCACAATTTCGGTGTTGAGCTCTGACGTGAATTAGCGAAAGGAAGCGATGATACCTCTGGACCTTTGAGTGTCTAAACAAGTTCAGAGGCCAAGTGTTTGTGGTTCGTTTGAGAGGTTACCAGTGGGAGATGAGGACCAGCAAGAGCTTTCAGGGCTGGCCCCTTTAGTGTAGGAGCAATCGCTGGATGTTCACAATTTCGGTGTTGAGCTCTGACGTGAATTAGCGAAAGGAAGCGATGATACGTCTGGACCTTTGAGTGTCTAAACAAGTTCAGAGGCCAAGTGTTTGTGGTTCGTTTGAGAGGTTACCAGTGGGAGATGAGGACCAGCAAGAGCTTTCAGGGCTCGCACCATTAGTGTAGGAGCAATCGCTGGACGTTCGCAATTTCGGTGTTGAGCTCTGGCCAGTTTGAGCAGGAGAGGCTGTGTACGTTGGAAGTTTTAGTAGCCTAAACAAGTTCAGAGGCCAAGTGTTTGTGGTTCGTTTGAGAGGTTACCAGTGGGAGATGAGGACCAGCAAGAGCTTTCAGGGCTGGCACCTTTAGTGTAGGAGCAATCGCTGGACGTTCGCAATTTCGGTGTTGAGCTCTGACGTGAATTAGCGAAAGGAAGCGATGATACGTCTGGACCTTTGAGTGTCTAAACAAGTTCAGAGGCCAAGTGTTTGTGGTTCGTTTGAGAGGTTACCAGTGGGAGATGAGGACCAGCAAGAGCTTTCAGGGCTGGCACCTTTAGTGTAGGAGCAATCGCTGGACGTTCGCAATGTCGGTGTTGAGCTCTGGCCAGATTGAGCAGGAGAGGCTGTGTACGTTGGAAGTTTTAGTAGGCTAAACAAGTTCAGAGGCCAAGTGTTTGTGGTTCGTTTGAGAGGTTACCAGTGGGAGATGAGGACCAGCAAGAGCTTTCAGGGCTGGCACCTTTAGTGTAGGAGCAATCGCTGGACGTTCGCAATTTCGGTGTTGAGCTCTGGCCAGATTGAGCAGGAGAGGCTGTGTACGTTGGAAGTTTTAGTAGGCTAAACAAGTTCAGAGCCTAAGTGTTTGTGGTTCGTTTGAGAGGTTACCAGTGGGAGATGAGGACCAGCAAGAGCTTTCAGGGCTGGCACCTTTAGTGTAGGAGCAATCGCTGGACGTTCGCAATTTCGGTGTTGAGCTCTGGCCAGATTGAGCAGGAGAGGCTGTGTACGTTGGAAGTTTTAGTAGCCTAAACAAGTTCAGAGCCCAAGTGTTTGTGGTTCGTTTGAGAGGTTACCAGTGGGAGATGAGGACCAGCAAGAGCTTTCAGGGCTGGCACCTTTAGTGTAGGAGCAATCGCTGGACGTTCGCAATTTCGGTGTTGAGCTCTGACGTGAATTAGCGAAAGGAAGCGATGATACGTCTGGACCTTTGAGTGTCTAAACAAGTTCAGAGGCCAAGTGTTTGTGGTTAGTTTGAGAGGTTACCAGTGGGAGATGAGGACCAGCAAGAGCTTTCAGGGCTCGCACCATTAGTGTAAGAGCAATCGCTGGACGTTCGCAATTTCGGTGTTGAATTTTGGCCAGATTGAGCAGGAGAGGCTGTGTACGTTGGAAGTTTTAGTAGCCTAAACAAGTTCAGAGGCCAAGTGTTTGTGGTTCGTTTGAGAGGTTACCAGTGGGAGATGAGGACCAGCAAGAGCTTTCAGGGCTGGCACCTTTAGTGTAGGAGCAATCGCTGGACGTTCGCAATTTCGGTGTTGAGCTCTGGCCAGATTAGAGCAGGAGAGGCTGTGTACGTTGGAAGTTTTAGTAGGCTAAACAAGTTCAGAGCCCAAGTGTTTGTGGTTCGTTTTAGAGGTTACCAGTGGGAGATGAGGACCAGCAAGAGCTTTCAGGGCTGGCACCTTTAGTGTAGGAGCAATCGCTGGACGTTCGCAATTTCGGTGTTGAGCTCTGACGTGAATTAGCGAAAGGAAGCGATGATACGTCTGGACCTTTGAGTGTCTAAACAAGTTCAGAGGCCAAGTGTTTGTGGTTAGTTTGAGAGGTTACCAGTGGGAGATGAGGACCAGCAAGAGCTTTCAGGGCTCGCACCATTAGTGTAAGAGCAATCGCTGGACGTTCGCAATTTCGGTGTTGAATTTTGGCCAGATTGAGCAGGAGAGGCTGTGTACGTTGGAAGTTTTAGTAGGCTAAACAAGTTCAGAGGCCAAGTGTTTGTGGTTCGTTTGAGAGGTTACCAGTGGGAGATGAGGACCAGCAAGAGCTTTCAGGGCTGGCACCTTTAGTGTAGGAGCAATCGCTGGACTTTCGTAATTTCGGTGTTGAGCTCTGACGTGAATTAGCGAAAGGAAGCGATGATACGTCTGGACATTTGAGTGTCTAAACAAGTTCAGAGCCCAAGTATTTGCGGTTCATTTGAGAGGTTACCAGTGGGAGATGAGGACCAGCAAGAGCTTTCAGGGCTGGCACCTTTAGTGTAGGAGCAATCGCTGGACGTTCCCAATTTCGGTGTTGAGCTCTGGCCAGATTGAGCAGGAGAGGCTGTGTACGTTGGAAGTTTTAGTAGGCTAAACAAGTTCAGAGCCCAAGTGTTTGTGGTTCGTTTTAGAGGTTACCAGTGGGAGATGAGGACCAGCAAGAGCTTTCAGGGCTGGCACCTTTAGTGTAGGAGCAATCCCTGGACGTTCACAATTTCGGTGTTGAGCTCTGGCCAGATTGAGCAGGAGAGGCTGTGTATGTTGGAAGTTTTAGTAGGCTAAACAAGTTCAGAGCCCAAGTGTTTGTGGTTCGTTTGAGAGGTTACCAGTGGGAGATGAGGACCAGCAAGAGCTTTCAGGGCTGGCACCTTTAGTGTAGGAGCAATCGCTGGACGTTCGCAATTTCGGTGTTGAGCTCTGACGTGAATTAGTGAAAGGAAGCAATGATACGTCTGGACCTTTGAGTGTCTAAACAAGTTCAGAGCCCAAGTGTTTGTGGTTCGTTTGAGAGGTTACCAGTGGGAGATGAGGACCAGCAAGAGCTTTCAGAGCTGGCACTTTTAGTGTAGGAGCAATCGCTGGATGTTCACAATTTCGGTGTTGAATTTTGGCCAGATTGAGCAGGAGAGGCTGTGTACGTTGGAAGTTTTAGTAGGCTAAACAAGTTCAGAGCCCAAGTGTTTGTGGTTCGTTTGAGAGGTTACCAGTGGGAGATGAGGACCAGCAAGAGCTTTCAGGGCTGGCACCTTTAGTGTAGGAGCAATCGCTGGATGTTCACAATTTCGGTGTTGAATTTTGGCCAGATTGAGCAGGAGAGGCTGTGTACGTTGGAAGTTTTAGTAGCCTAAACAAGTTCAGAGGCCAAGTGTTTGTGGGTCGTTTGAGAGGTTACCAGTGGGAGATGAGGACCAGCAAGAGCTTTCAGGGCTGGCACCTTTAGTGTAGGAGCAATCGCTGGACGTTCGCAATTTCGGTGTTGAGCTCTGACGTGAATTAACGAAAGGAAGCGATGATACGTCTGGACCTTTGAGTGTCTAAACAAGTTCAGAGGCCAAGTGTTTGTGGTTCGTTTGAGAGGTTACCAGTGGGAGATGAGGACCAGCAAGAGCTTTCAGGGCTGGCACCTTTAGTGTAGGAGCAATCGCTGGACGTTCGCAATTTCGGTGTTGAGCTCTGACGTGAATTAGCGAAAGGAAGCGATGATACCTCTGGACCTTTGAGTGTCTAAACAAGTTCAGAGGCCAAGTGTTTGTGGTTCGTTTGAGAGGTTACCAGTGGGAGATGAGGACCAGCAAGAGCTTTCAGGGCTGGCACCTTTAGTGTAGGAGCAATCGCTGGACGTTCGCAATGTCGGTGTTGAGCTCTGGCCAGATTGAGCAGGAGAGGCTCTGTACGTTGGAAGTTGTAGTAGGCTAAACAAGTTCAGAGGCCAAGTGTTTGTGGGTCGTTTGAGAGGTTACCAGTGGGAGATGAGGACCAGCAAGAGCTTTCAGGGCTGGCACCTTTAGTGTAGGAGCAATCGCTGGACGTTCGCAATTTCGGTGTTGAGCTCTGGCCAGATTGAGCAGGAGAGGCTGTGTACGTTGGAAGTTTTAGTAGGCTAAACAAGTTCAGAGCCTAAGTGTTTGTGGTTCGTTTGAGAGGTTACCAGTGGGAGATGAGGACCAGCAAGAGCTTTCAGGGCTGGCACCTTTAGTGTAGGAGCAATCGCTGGACGTTCGCAATTTCGGTGTTGAGCTCTGGCCAGATTGAGCAGGAGAGGCTGTGTACGTTGGAAGTTTTAGTAGGCTAAACAAGTTCAGAGCCTAAGTGTTTGTGGTTCGTTTGAGAGGTTACCAGTGGGAGATGAGGACCAGCAAGAGCTTTCAGGGCTGGCACCTTTAGTGTAGGAGCAATCGCTGGACGTTCGCAATTTCGGTGTTGAGCTCTGGCCAGATTGAGCAGGAGAGGCTGTGTACGTTGGAAGTTTTAGTAGCCTAAACAAGTTCAGAGCCCAAGTGTTTGTGGTTCGTTTGAGAGGTTACCAGTGGGAGATGAGGACCAGCAAGAGCTTTCAGGGCTGGCACCTTTAGTGTAGGAGCAATCGCTGGACGTTCGCAATTTCGGTGTTGAGCTCTGACGTGAATTAGCGAAAGGAAGCGATGATACGTCTGGACCTTTGAGTGTCTAAACAAGTTCAGAGGCCAAGTGTTTGTGGTTAGTTTGAGAGGTTACCAGTGGGAGATGAGGACCAGCAAGAGCTTTCAGGGCTCGCACCATTAGTGTAGGAGCAATCGCTGGACGTTCGCAATTTCGGTGTTGAATTTTGGCCAGATTGAGCAGGAGAGGCTGTGTACGTTGGAAGTTTTAGTAGGCTAAACAAGTTCAGAGGCCAAGTGTTTGTGGTTCGTTTGAGAGGTTACCAGTGGGAGATGAGGACCAGCAAGAGCTTTCAGGGCTGGCACCTTTAGTGTAGGAGCAATCGCTGGACTTTCGTAATTTCGGTGTTGAGCTCTGACGTGAATTAGCGAAAGGAAGCGATGATACGTCTGGACATTTGAGTGTCTAAACAAGTTCAGAGCCCAAGTATTTGCGGTTCATTTGAGAGGTTACCAGTGGGAGATGAGGACCAGCAAGAGCTTTCAGGGCTGGCACCTTTAGTGTAGGAGCAATCGCTGGACGTTCCCAATTTCGGTGTTGAGCTCTGGCCAGATTGAGCAGGAGAGGCTGTGTACGTTGGAAGTTTTAGTAGGCTAAACAAGTTCAGAGCCCAAGTGTTTGTGGTTCGTTTGAGAGGTTACCAGTGGGAGATGAGGACCAGCAAGAGCTTTCAGGGCTGGCACCTTTAGTGTAGGAGCAATCGCTGGACGTTCGCAATTTCGGTGTTGAGCTCTGACGTGAATTAGTGAAAGGAAGCAATGATACGTCTGGACCTTTGAGTGTCTAAACAAGTTCAGAGCCCAAGTGTTTGTGGTTCCTTTAAGAGGTTACCAGTGGGAGATGAGGACCAGCAAGAGCTTTCAGAGCTGGCACTTTTAGTGTAGGAGCAATCGCTGGATGTTCACAATTTCGGTGTTGAATTTTGGCCAGATTGAGCAGGAGAGGCTGTGTACGTTGGAAGTTTTAGTAGGCTAAACAAGTTCAGAGCCCAAGTGTTTGTGGTTCGTTTGAGAGGTTACCAGTGGGAGATGAGGACCAGCAAGAGCTTTCAGGGCTGGCACCTTTAGTGTAGGAGCAATCGCTGGATGTTCACAATTTCGGTGTTGAATTTTGGCCAGATTGAGCAGGAGAGGCTGTGTACGTTGGAAGTTTTAGTAGCCTAAACAAGTTCAGAGGCCAAGTGTTTGTGGGTCGTTTGAGAGGTTACCAGTGGGAGATGAGGACCAGCAAGAGCTTTCAGGGCTGGCACCTTTAGTGTAGGAGCAATCGCTGGACGTTCGCAATTTCGGTGTTGAGCTCTGACGTGAATTAACGAAAGGAAGCGATGATACGTCTGGACCTTTGAGTGTCTAAACAAGTTCAGAGGCCAAGTGTTTGTGGTTCGTTTGAGAGGTTACCAGTGGGAGATGAGGACCAGCAAGAGCTTTCAGGGCTGGCACCTTTAGTGTAGGAGCAATCGCTGGACGTTCACAATTTCGGTGTTGAGCTCTGACGTGAATTAGCGAAAGGAAGCGATGATACCTCTGGACCTTTGAGTGTCTAAACAAGTTCAGAGGCCAAGTGTTTGTGGTTCGTTTGAGAGGTTACCAGTGGGAGATGAGGACCAGCAAGAGCTTTCAGGGCTGGCACCTTTAGTGTAGGAGCAATCGCTGGACGTTCGCAATGTCGGTGTTGAGCTCTGGCCAGATTGAGCAGGAGAGGCTGTGTACGTTGGAAGTTTTAGTAGGCTAAACAAGTTCAGAGCCCAAGTGTTTGTGGGTCGTTTGAGAGGTTACCAGTGGGAGATGAGGACCAGCAAGAGCTTTCAGGGCTGGCACCTTTAGTGTAGGAGCAATCGCTGGACGTTCGCAATTTCGGTGTTGAGCTCTGGCCAGATTGAGCAGGAGAGGCTGTGTACGTTGGAAGTTTTAGTAGGCTAAACAAGTTCAGAGCCTAAGTGTTTGTGGTTCGTTTGAGAGGTTACCAGTGGGAGATGAGGACCAGCAAGAGCTTTCAGGGCTGGCACCTTTAGTGTAGGAGCAATCGCTGGACGTTCGCAATTTCGGTGTTGAGCTCTGGCCAGATTGAGCAGGAGAGGCTGTGTACGTTGGAAGTTTTAGTAGCCTAAACAAGTTCAGAGCCCAAGTGTTTGTGGTTCGTTTGAGAGGTTACCAGTGGGAGATGAGGACCAGCAAGAGCTTTCAGGGCTGGCACCTTTAGTGTAGGAGCAATCGCTGGACGTTCGCAATTTCGGTGTTGAGCTCTGACGTGAATTAGCGAAAGGAAGCGATGATACGTCTGGACCTTTGAGTGTCTAAACAAGTTCAGAGGCCAAGTGTTTGTGGTTAGTTTGAGAGGTTACCAGTGGGAGATGAGGACCAGCAAGAGCTTTCAGGGCTCGCACCATTAGTGTAGGAGCAATCGCTGGACGTTCGCAATTTCGGTGTTGAATTTTGGCCAGATTGAGCAGGAGAGGCTGTGTACGTTGGAAGTTTTAGTAGCCTAAACAAGTTCAGAGGCCAAGTGTTTGTGGTTCGTTTGAGAGGTTACCAGTGGGAGATGAGGACCAGCAATAGCTTTCAGGGCTGGCACCTTTAGTGTAGGAGCAATCGCTGGACGTTCGCAATTTCGGTGTTGAGCTCTGGCCAGATTGAGCAGGAGAGGCTGTGTACGTTGGAAGTTTTAGTAGGCTAAACAAGTTCAGAGCCCAAGTGTTTGTGGTTCGTTTTAGAGGTTACCAGTGGGAGATGAGGACCAGCAAGAGCTTTCAGGGCTGGCACCTTTAGTGTAGGAGCAATCGCTGGACGTTCGCAATTTCGGTGTTGAGCTCTGACGTGAATTAGCGAAAGGAAGCGATGATACGTCTGGACCTTTGAGTGTCTAAACAAGTTCAGAGGCCAAGTGTTTGTGGTTAGTTTGAGAGGTTACCAGTGGGAGATGAGGACCAGCAAGAGCTTTCAGGGCTCGCACCATTAGTGTAAGAGCAATCGCTGGACGTTCGCAATTTCGGTGTTGAGCTCTGGCCAGATTGAGCAGGAGAGGCTGTGTACGTTGGAAGTTTTAGTAGGCTAAACAAGTTCAGAGGCCAAGTGTTTGTTGTTCGTTTGAGAGGTTACCAGTGGGAGATGAGGACCAGCAAGAGCTTTCAGGGCTGGCACCTTTAGTGTAGGAGCAATCGCTGGACGTTCGCAATTTCGGTGTTGAGCTCTGGCCAGATTGAGCAGGAGAGGCTGTGTACGTTGGAAGTTTTAGTAGGCTAAACAAGTTCAGAGCCCAAGTGTTTGTGGTTCGTTTGAGAGGTTACCAGTGGGAGATGAGGAGCAGCAAGAGCTTTCAGGGCTGGCACCTTTAGTGTAGGAGCAATCGCTGGACTTTCGTAATTTCGGTGTTGAGCTCTGACGTGAATTAGCGAAAGGAAGCGATGATACGTCTGGACATTTGAGTGTCTAAACAAGTTCAGAGCCCAAGTATTTGCGGTTCATTTGAGAGGTTACCAGTGGGAGATGAGGACCAGCAAGAGCTTTCAGGGCTGGCACCTTTAGTGTAGGAGCAATCGCTGGACGTTCCCAATTTCGGTGTTGAGCTCTGGCCAGATTGAGCAGGAGAGGCTGTGTACGTTGGAAGTTTTAGTAGGCTAAACAAGTTCAGAGCCCAAGTGTTTGTGGTTCGTTTTAGAGGTTACCAGTGGGAGATGAGGACCAGCAAGAGCTTTCAGGGCTGGCACCTTTAGTGTAGGAGCAATCGCTGGACGTTCACAATTTCGGTGTTGAGCTCTGGCCAGATTGAGCAGGAGAGGCTGTGTACGTTGGAAGTTTTAGTAGGCTAAACAAGTTCAGAGCCCAAGTGTTTGTGGTTCGTTTGAGAGGTTACCAGTGGGAGATGAGGACCAGCAAGAGCTTTCAGGGCTGGCACCTTTAGTGTAGGAGCAATCGCTGGACGTTCGCAATTTCGGTGTTGAGCTCTGACGTGAATTAGTGAAAGGAAGCAATGATACGTCTGGACCTTTGAGTGTCTAAACAAGTTCAGAGCCCAAGTGTTTGTGGTTCGTTTGAGAGGTTACCAGTGGGAGATGAGGACCAGCAAGAGCTTTCAGAGCTGGCACTTTTAGTGTAGGAGCAATCGCTGGATGTTCACAATTTCGGTGTTGAATTTTGGCCAGATTGAGCAGGAGAGGCTGTGTACGTTGGAAGTTTTAGTAGGCTAAACAAGTTCAGAGGCCAAGTGTTTGTGGTTCGTTTGAGAGGTTACCAGTGGGAGATGAGGACCAGCAAGAGCTTTCAGGGCTGGCACCTTTAGTGTAGGAGCAATCGCTGGATGTTCACAATTTCGGTGTTGAATTTTGGCCAGATTGAGCAGGAGAGGCTGTGTACGTTGGAAGTTTTAGTAGCCTAAACAAGTTCAGAGGCCAAGTGTTTGTGGGTCGTTTGAGAGGTTACCAGTGGGAGATGAGGACCAGCAAGAGCTTTCAGGGCTGGCACCTTTAGTGTAGGAGCAATCGCTGGACGTTCGCAATTTCGGTGTTGAGCTCTGACGTGAATTAACGAAAGGAAGCGATGATACGTCTGGACCTTTGAGTGTCTAAACAAGTTCAGAGGCCAAGTGTTTGTGGTTCGTTTGAGAGGTTACCAGTGGGAGATGAGGACCAGCAAGAGCTTTCAGGGCTGGCACCTTTAGTGTAGGAGCAATCGCTGGACGTTCACAATTTCGGTGTTGAGCTCTGACGTGAATTAGCGAAAGGAAGCGATGATACCTCTGGACCTTTGAGTGTCTAAACAAGTTCAGAGGCCAAGTGTTTGTGGTTCGTTTGAGAGGTTACCAGTGGGAGATGAGGACCAGCAAGAGCTTTCAGGGCTGGCACCTTTAGTGAAGGAGCAATCGCTGGACGTTCGCAATTTCGGTGTTGAGCTCTGGCCAGATTGAGCAGGAGAGGCTGTGTACGTTGGAAGTTTTAGTAGCCTAAACAATTTCAGAGGCCAAGTGTTTGTGGTTCGTTTGAGAGGTTACCAGTGGGAGATGAGGACCAGCAAGAGCTTTCAGGGCTGGCACCTTTAGTGTAGGAGCAATCTCTGGACGTTCGCAATTTCGGTGTTGAGCTCTGACGTGAATTAGCGAAAGGAAGCGATGATACGTCTGGACCTTTGAGTGTCTAAACAAGTTCAGAGGCCAAGTGTTTGTGGTTAGTTTGAGAGGTTACCAGTGGGAGATGAGGACCAGGAAGAGCTTTCAGGGCTCGCACCATTAGTGTAAGAGCAATCGCTGGACGTTCGCAATTTCGGTGTTGAATTTTGGCCAGATTGAGCAGGAGAGGCTGTGTACGTTGGAAGTTTTAGTAGCCTAAACAAGTTCAGAGGCCAAGTGTTTGTGGTTCGTTTGAGAGGTTACCAGTGGGAGATGAGGACCAGCAAGAGCTTTCAGGGCTGGCACCTTTAGTGTAGGAGCAATCGCTGGACGTTCGCAATTTCGGTGTTGAGCTCTGGCCAGATTGAGCAGGAGAGGCTGTGTACGTTGGAAGTTTTAGTAGGCTAAACAAGTTCAGAGCCTAAGTGTTTGTGGTTCGTTTGAGAGGTTACCAGTGGGAGATGAGGACCAGCAAGAGCTTTCAGGGCTGGCACCTTTAGTGTAGGAGCAATCGCTGGACGTTCGCAATTTCGGTGTTGAGCTCTGGCCAGATTGAGCAGGAGAGGCTGTGTACGTTGGAAGTTTTAGTAGCCTAAACAAGTTCAGAGCCCAAGTGTTTGTGGTTCGTTTGAGAGGTTACCAGTGGGAGATGAGGACCAGCAAGAGCTTTCAGGGCTGGCACCTTTAGTGTAGGAGCAATCGCTGGACGTTCGCAATTTCGGTGTTGAGCTCTGACGTGAATTAGCGAAAGGAAGCGATGATAGGTCTGGACCTTTGAGTGTCTAAACAAGTTCAGAGGCCAAGTGTTTGTGGTTAGTTTGAGAGGTTACCAGTGGGAGATGAGGACCAGCAAGAGCTTTCAGGGCTCGCACCATTAGTGTAAGAGCAATCGCTGGACGTTCGCAATTTCGGTGTTGAATTTTTGCCAGATTGAGGAGAGGCTGTGTACGTTGGAAGTTTTAGTAGGCTAAACAAGTTCAGAGGCCAAGTGTTTGTGGTTCGTTTGAGAGGTTACCAGTGGGAGATGAGGACCAGCAAGAGCTTTCAGGGCTGGCACCTTTAGTGTAGGAGCAATCGCTGGACGTTCGCAATTTCGGTGTTGAGCTCTGGCCAGATTGAGCAGGAGAGGCTGTGTACGTTGGAAGTTTTAGTAGGCTAAACAAGTTCAGAGCCCAAGTGTTTGTGGTTCGTTTGAGAGGTTACCAGTGGGAGATGAGGACCAGCAAGAGCTTTCAGGGCTGGCACCTTTAGTGTAGGAGCAATCGCTGGATGTTCACAATTTCGGTGTTGAATTTTGGCCAGATTGAGCAGGAGAGGCTGTGTACGTTGGAAGTTTTAGTAGCCTAAACAAGTTCAGAGGCCAAGTGTTTGTGGGTCGTTTGAGAGGTTACCAGTGGGAGATGAGGACCAGCAAGAGCTTTCAGGGCTGGCACCTTTAGTGTAGGAGCAATCCCTGGACGTTCGCAATTTCGGTGTTGAGCTCTGACGTGAATTAACGAAAGGAAGCGATGATACGTCTGGACCTTTGAGTGTCTAAACAAGTTCAGAGGCCAAGTGTTTGTGGTTCGTTTGAGAGGTTACCAGTGGGAGATGAGGACCAGCAAGAGCTTTCAGGGCTGGCACCTTTAGTGTAGGAGCAATCGCTGGACGTTCACAATTTCGGTGTTGAGCTCTGACGTGAATTAGCGAAAGGAAGCGATGATACCTCTGGACCTTTGAGTGTCTAAACAAGTTCAGAGGCCAAGTGTTTGTGGTTCGTTTGAGAGGTTACCAGTGGGAGATGAGGACCAGCAAGAGCTTTCAGGGCTGGCACCTTTAGTGTAGGAGCAATCGCTGGACGTTCGCAATTTCGGTGTTGAGCTCTGGCCAGATTGAGCAGGAGAGGCTGTGTACGTTGGAAGTTTTAGTAGCCTAAACAATTTCAGAGGCCAAGTGTTTGTGGTTCGTTTGAGAGGTTACCAGTGGGAGATGAGGACCAGCAAGAGCTTTCAGGGCTGGCACCTTTAGTGTAGGAGCAATCGCTGGACGTTCGCAATTTCGGTGTTGAGCTCTGACGTGAATTAGCGAAAGGAAGCGATGATACGTCTGGACCTTTGAGTGTCTAAACAAGTTCAGAGGCCAAGTGTTTGTGGTTAGTTTGAGAGGTTACCAGTGGGAGATGAGGACCAGGAAGAGCTTTCAGGGCTCGCACCATTAGTGTAAGAGCAATCGCTGGACGTTCGCAATTTCGGTGTTGAATTTTGGCCAGATTGAGCAGGAGAGGCTGTGTACGTTGGAAGTTTTAGTAGCCTAAACAAGTTCAGAGGCCAAGTGTTTGTGGTTCGTTTGAGAGGTTACCAGTGGGAGATGAGGACCAGCAAGAGCTTTCAGGGCTGGCACCTTTAGTGTAGGAGCAATCGCTGGACGTTCGCAATTTCGGTGTTGAGCTCTGGCCAGATTGAGCAGGAGAGGCTGTGTACGTTGGAAGTTTTAGTAGGCTAAACAAGTTCAGAGCCTAAGTGTTTGTGGTTCGTTTGAGAGGTTACCAGTGGGAGATGAGGACCAGCAAGAGCTTTCAGGGCTGGCACCTTTAGTGTAGGAGCAATCGCTGGATGTTCGCAATTTCGGTGTTGAGCTCTGGCCAGATTGAGCAGGAGAGGCTGTGTACGTTGGAAGTTTTAGTAGGCTAAACAAGTTCAGAGGCCAAGTGTTTGTGGTTCGTTTGAGAGGTTACCAGTGGGAGATGAGGACCAGCAAGAGCTTTCAGGGCTGGCACCTTTAGTGTAGGAGCAATCGCTGGACGTTCGCAATTTCGGTGTTGAGCTCTGACGTGAATTAGCGAAAGGAAGCGATGATAGGTCTGGACCTTTGAGTGTCTAAACAAGTTCAGAGCCCAAGTGTTTGTGGTTAGTTTGAGAGGTTACCAGTGGGAGATGAGGACCAGCAAGAGCTTTCAGGGCTCGCACCATTAGTGTAAGAGCAATCGCTGGACGTTCGCAATTTCGGTGTTGAATTTTTGCCAGATTGAGGAGAGGCTGTGTACGTTGGAAGTTTTAGTAGGCTAAACAAGTTCAGAGGCCAAGTGTTTGTGGTTCGTTTGAGAGGTTACCAGTGGGAGATGAGGACCAGCAAGAGCTTTCAGGGCTGGCACCTTTAGTGTAGGAGCAATCGCTGGACGTTCGCAATTTCGGTGTTGAGCTCTGGCCAGATTGAGCAGGAGAGGCTGTGTACGTTGGAAGTTTTAGTAGGCTAAACAAGTTCAGAGCCAAGTGTTTGTGGTTCGTTTGAGAGGTTACCAGTGGGAGATGAGGACCAGCAAGAGCTTTCAGGGCTGGCACCTTTAGTGTAGGAGCAATCGCTGGACTTTCGTAATTTCGGTGTTGAGCTCTGACGTGAATTAGCGAAAGGAAGCGATGATACGTCTGGACATTTGAGTGTCTAAACAAGTTCAGAGCCCAAGTATTTGCGGTTCATTTGAGAGGTTACCAGTGGGAGATGAGGACCAGCAAGAGCTTTCAGGGCTGGCACTTTAGTGTAGGAGCAATCGCTGGACGTTCCCAATTTCGGTGTTGAGCTCTGGCCAGATTGAGCAGGAGAGGCTGTGTACGTTGGAAGTTTTAGTAGGCTAAACAAGTTCAGAGCCCAAGTGTTTGTGGTTCGTTTGAGAGGTTACCAGTGGGAGATGAGGACCAGCAAGAGCTTTCAGGGCTGGCACCTTTAGTGTAGGAGCAATCCCTGGACTTTCACAATTTCGGTGTTGAATTTTGGCCAGATTGAGCAGGAGAGGCTGTGTACGTTGGAAGTTTTAGTAGGCTAAACAACTTCAGAGGCCAAGTGTTTGTGGTTCGTTTGAGAGGTTACCAGTGGGAGATGAGGACCAGCAAGAGCTTTCAGGGCTCGCACCATTAGTGTAAGAGCAATCGCTGGACGTTCGCAATTTCGGTGTTGAATTTTGGCCAGATTGAGCAGGAGAGGCTGTGTACGTTGGAAGTTTTAGTAGGCTAAACAAGTTCAGAGGCCAAGTGTTTGTGGTTCGTTTGAGAGGTTACCAGTGGGAGATGAGGACCAGCAAGAGCTTTCAGGGCTGGCACCTTTAGTGTAGGAGCAATCGCTGGACTTTCGTAATTTCGGTGTTGAGCTCTGGCCAGATTGAGCAGGAGAGGCTGTGTACGTTGGAAGTTTTAGTAGGCTAAACAAGTTCAGAGGCCAAGTGTTTGTGGTTCGTTTGAGAGGTTACCAGTGGGAGATGAGGACCAGCAAGAGCTTTCAGGGCTGGCACCTTTAGTGTAGGAGCAATCGCTGGATGTTCACAATTTCGGTGTTGAATTTTGGCCAGATTTAGCAGGAGAGGCTGTGTACGTTGGAAGTTTTAGTAGGCTAAACAAGTTCAGAGGCCAAGTGTTTGTGGTTCGTTTTAGAGGTTACCAGTGGGAGATGAGGACTAGCAAGAGCTTTCAGGGCTGGCACCTTTAGTGTAGGAGCAATCGCTGGACGTTCACAATTTCGGTGTTGAGCTCTGGCCAGATTGAGCAGGAGAGGCTGTGTACGTTGGAAGTTTTAGTAGGCTAAACAAGTTCAGAGCCCAAGTGTTTGTGGTTCGTTTGAGAGGTTACCAGTGGGAGATGAGGACCAGCAAGAGCTTTCAGGGCTGGCCCCTTTAGTGTAGGAGCAATCGCTGGACGTTCGCAATTTCGGTGTTGAGCTCTGGCCACAGATTGAGCAGGAGAGGCTGTGTACGTTGGAAGTTTTAGTAGGCTAAACAAGTTCAGAGCCCAAGTGTTTGTGGTTCGTTTGAGAGGTTACCAGTGGGAGATGAGGACCAGCAAGAGCTTTCAGGGCTGGCACCTTTAGTGTAGGAGCAATCGCTGGACGTTCACAATTTCGGTGTTGATTTTTGGCCAGATTGAGCAGGAGAGGCTGTGTACGTTGGAAGTTTTAGTAGGCTAAACAAGTTCAGAGCCCAAGTGTTTGTGGTTCGTTTGAGAGGTTACCAGTGGGAGATGAGGACCAGCAAGAGCTTTCAGGGCTGGCACCTTTAGTGTAGGAGCAATCGCTGGACGTTCGCAATTGCGGTGTTGAGCTCTGACGTGAATTAGCGAAAGGAAGCGATGATACGTCTGGACCTTTGAGTGTCTAAACAAGTTCAGAGGCCAAGTGTTTGTGGTTCGTTTGAGAGGTTACCAGTGGGAGATGAGGACCAGCAAGAGCTTTCAGGGCTGGCACCTTTAGTGTAGGAGCAATCACTGGACGTTCACAATTTCGGTGTTGAGCTCTGACGTGAATTAGCCAAAGGAAGCGATGATACGTCTGGACCTTTGAGTGTCTAAACAAGTTCAGAGGCCAAGTGTTTGTGGTTCGTTTGAGAGGTTACCATTGGGAGATGAGGACCAGCAAGAGCTTTCAGGGCTCGCACCTTTAGTGTAGGAGCAATCGCTGGACGTTCGTAATATCGGTGTTGAGCTCTGGCCAGATTCAGCAGGAGAGGCTGTGTACGTTGGAAGTTTTAGTAGGCTAAACAAGTTCAGAGCCCAAGTGTTTGTGGTTCGTTTGAGAGGTTACCAGTGGGAGATGAGGACCAGCAAGAGCTTTCAGGGCTGGCACCTTTAGTGTAGGAGCAATCGCTGGACGTTCGTAATTTCGGTGTTGAGCTCTGGCCAGATTGAGCAGGAGAGGCTGTGTACGTTGGAAGTTTTAGTAGGCTAAACAAGTTCAGAGGCCAAGTGTTTGTGGTTCGTTTGAGAGGTTACCAGTGGGAGATGAGGAGCAGCAAGAGCTTTCAGGGCTGGCACCTTTAGTGTAGGAGCAATCGCTGGACGTTCGCAATTTCGGTGTTCAGTTCTGGCCAGATTGAGCAGGAGAGGCTGTGTACGTTGGAAGTTTTAGTAGCCTAAACAAGTTCAGAGGCCAAGTGTTTGTGGTTCGTTTGAGAGGTTACCAGTGGGAGATGAGGACCAGCAAGAGCTTTCAGGGCTGGCACCTTTAGTGTAGGAGCAATCGCTGGACGTTCACAATTTCGGTGTTGAATTTTGGCCAGATTGAGCAGGAGAGGCTGTGTACGTTGGAAATTTTAGTAGCCTAAACAAGTTCAGAGCCCAAGTATTTGTGGTTCGTTTGAGAGGTTACCAGTGGGAGATGAGGACCAGGAAGAGCTTTCAGGGCTGGCACCTTTAGTGTAGGAGCAATCGCTGGACGTTCGTAATTTCGGTTTTGAGCTCTGGCCAGATTGAGCAGGAGAGGCTGTGTGCGTTGGAAGTTTTAGTAGGCTAAACAAGTTCAGAGCCCAAGAGTTTGTGGTTCGTTTGAGAGGTTACCAGTGGGAGATGAGGACCAGCAAGAGCTTTCAGGGCTGGCACCTTTAGTGTAGGAGCAATCGCTGGATGTTCACAATTTCGGTGTTGATTTTTGGCCGGATTGAGCAGGAGAGGCTGTGTACGTTGGAAGTTTTAGTAGGCTAAACAAGTTCAGAGCCCAAGTGTTTGTGGTTCGTTTTAGAGGTTACCAGTGGGAGATGAGGACTAGCAAGAGCTTTCAGGGCTGGCACCTTTAGTGTAGGAGCAATCGCTGGACGTTCCCAATTTCGGTGTTGAGCTCTGGCCAGATTGAGCAGGAGAGGCTGTGTACGTTGGAAGTTTTAGTAGGCTAAACAAGTTCAGAGCCCAAGTGTTTGTGGTTCGTTTGAGAGGTTACCAGTGGGAGATGAGGAACAGCAAGAGCTTTCAGAGCTGGCACCTTTAGTGTAGGAGCAATCCCTGGACTTTCACAATTTCGGTGTTGAATTTTGGCCAGATTGAGCAGGAGAGGCTGTGTACGTTGGAAGTTTTAGTAGCCTAAACAAGTTCAGAGCCCAAGTGTTTGTGGTTCGTTTGAGAGGTTACCAGTGGGAGATGCGGACCAGCAAGAGCTTTCAGGGCTGGCACCTTTAGTGTAGGAGCAATCGCTGGACGTTCGCAATTTCGGTGTTGAGCTCTGACGTGAATTAGCGAAAAGAAGCGATGATACGTCTGGACCTTTGAGTGTCTAAACAACTTCAGAGGCCAAGTGTTTGTGGTTAGTTTGAGAGGTTACCAGTGGGAGATGAGGACCAGCAAGAGCTTTCAGGGCTCGCACCATTAGTGTAAGAGCAATCGCTGGGACGTTCGCAATTTCGGTGTTGAATTTTGGCCAGATTGAGCAGGAGAGGCTGTGTACGTTGGAAGTTTTAGTAGGCTAAACAAGTTCAGAGGCCAAGTGTTTGTGGTTCGTTTGAGAGGTTACCAGTGGGAGATGAGGACCAGCAATAGCTTTCAGGGCTGGCACCTTTAGTGTAGGAGCAATCGCTGGACGTTCGTAATTTCGGTGTTGAGCTCTGGCCAGATTGAGCAGGAGAGGCTGTGTACGTTGGAAGTTTTAGTAGGCTAAACAAGTTCAGAGGCCAAGTGTTTGTGGTTCGTTTGAGAGGTTACCAGTGGGAGATGAGGACCAGCAAGAGCTTTCAGGGCTGGCACCTTTAGTGTAGGAGCAATCGCTGGATGTTCACAATTTCGGTGTTGAATTTTGGCCAGATTTAGCAGGAGAGGCTGTGTACGTTGGAAGTTTTAGTAGGCTAAACAAGTTCAGAGGCCAAGTGTTTGTGGTTCGTTTTAGAGGTTACCAGTGGGAGATGAGGACTAGCAAGAGCTTTCAGGGCTGGCACCTTTAGTGTAGGAGCAATCGCTGGACGTTCGCAATGTCGGTGTTGAGCTCTGGCCAGATTGAGCAGGAGAGGCTGTGTACGTTGGAAGTTTTAGTAGGCTAAACAAGTTCAGAGCCCAAGTGTTTGTGGTTCGTTTGAGAGGTTACCAGTGGGAGATGAGGACCAGCAAGAGCTTTCAGGGCTGGCCCCTTTAGTGTAGGAGCAATCGCTGGACGTTCGCAATTTCGGTGTTCAGTTCTGGCCAGATTGAGCAGGAGAGGCTGTGTACGTTGGAAATTTTAGTAGCCTAAACAAGTTCAGAGCCCAAGTATTTGTGGTTCGTTTGAGAGGTTACCAGTGGGAGATGAGGACCAGGAAGAGCTTTCAGGGCTGGCACCTTTAGTGTAGGTGCAATCGCTGGACGTTCGCAATTTCGGTGTTGATTTTTGGCCAGATTGAGCAGGAGAGGCTGTGTACGTTGGAAGTTTTAGTAGGCTAAACAAGTTCAGAGCCCAAGTGTTTGTGGTTCGTTTTAGAGGTTACCAGTGGGAGATGAGGACTAGCAAGAGCTTTCAGGGCTGGCACCTTTAGTGTAGGAGCAATCCCTGGACGTTCACAATTTCGGTGTTGAGCTCTGGCCAGATTGAGCAGGAGAGGCTGTGTACGTTGGAAGTTTTAGTAGGCTAAACAAGTTCAGAGCCCAAGTGTTTGTGGTTCGTTTGAGAGGTTACCAGTGGGAGATGAGGACCAGCAAGAGCTTTCAGGGCTGGCACCTTTAGTGTAGGAGCAATCGCTGGACGTTCGCAATTTCGGTGTTGAGCTCTGACGTGAATTAGCGAAAGGAAGCGATGATAAGTCTGGACCTTTGAGTGTCTAAACAAGTTCAGAGCCCAAGTGTTTGTGGTTCGTTTGAGAGGTTACCAGTGGGAGATGAGGACCAGCAAGAGCTTTCAGGGCTGGCACCTTTAGTGTAGGAGCAATCGCTGGACGTTCGCAATTTCGGTGTTGAGCTCTGACGTGAATTAGCCAAAGGAAGCGATGATACGTCTGGACCTTTGAGTGTCTAAACAAGTTCAGAGGCCAAGTGTTTGTGGTTCGTTTGAGAGGTTACCAGTGGGAGATGAGGACCAGCAAGAGCTTTCAGGGCTGGCACCTTTAGTGTAGGAGCAATCGCTGGACGTTCGCAATTTCGGTGTTGAGCTCTGACGTGAATTATCGAAAGGAAGCGATGATACGTCTGAACCTTTGAGTGTCTAAACAATTTCAGAGGCCAAGTGTTTGTGGTTCGTTTGAGAGGTTACCAGTGGGAGATGAGGAACAGCAAGAGCTTTCAGAGCTGGCACTTTTAGTGTAGGAGCAATCGCTGGACGTTCGCAATTTCGGTGTTGAGCTCTGGCCAGTTTGAGCAGGAGAGGCTGTGTACGTTGGAAGTTTTAGTAGCCTAAACAAGTTCAGAGGCCAAGTGTTTGTGGTTCCTTTGAGAGGTTACCAGTGGGAGATGAGGACCAGCAAGAGCTTTCAGGGCTGGCACCTTTAGTGTAGGAGCAATCGCTGGACGTTCGCAATTTCGGTGTTCAGTTCTGGCCAGATTGAGCAGGAGAGGCTGTGTACGTTGGAAGTTTTAGTAGGCTAAACAAGTTCAGAGGCCAAGTGTTTGTGGTTCGTTTGAGAGGTTACCAGTGGGAGATGAGGACCAGCAAGAGCTTTCAGGGCTGGCACCTTTAGTGTAGGAGCAATCGCTGGACGTTCGCAATTTCGGTGTTGAGCTCTGACGTGAATTAGCGAAAGGAAGCGATGATACGTCTGGACCTTTGAGTGTCTAAACAAGTTCAGAGGCCAAGTGTTTGTGGTTCGTTTGAGAGGTTACCAGTGGGAGATGAGGACCAGCAAGAGCTTTCAGAGCTGGCACCTTTAGTGTAGGAGCAATCGCTGGACGTTCACAATTTCGGTGTTGAATTTTGGCCTGATTGAGCAGGAGAGGCTGTGTACGTTTTAAATTTTAGTAGCCTAAACAAGTTCAGAGCCCAAGTATTTGTGGTTCGTTTGAGAGGTTACCAGTGGGAGATGAGGACCAGCAATAGCTTTCAGGGCTGGCACCTTTAGTGTAGGAGCAATCGCTGGACGTTCGTAATTTCGGTTTTGAGCTCTGGCCAGATTGAGCAGGAGAGGCTGTGTACGTTGGAAGTTTTAGTAGGCTAAACAAGTTCAGAGGCCAAGAGTTTGTGGTTCGTTTGAGAGGTTACCAGTGGGAGATGAGGACCAGCAAGAGCTTTCAGGGCTGGCACCTTTAGTGTAGGAGCAATCGCTGGATGTTCACAATTTCGGTGTTGATTTTTGGCCGGATTGAGCAGGAGAGGCTGTGTACGTTGGAAGTTTTAGTAGGCTAAACAAGTTCAGAGCCCAAGTGTTTGTGGTTCGTTTTAGAGGTTACCAGTGGGAGATGAGGACTAGCAAGAGCTTTCAGGGCTGGCACCTTTAGTGTAGGAGCAATCCCTGGACGTTCACAATTTCGGTGTTGAGCTCTGGCCAGATTGAGCAGGAGAGGCTGTGTACGTTGGAAGTTTTAGTAGGCTAAACAAGTTCAGAGGCCAAGTGTTTGTGGTTCGTTTGAGAGGTTACCAGTGGGAGATGAGGACCAGCAAGAGCTTTCAGGGCTGGCACCTTTAGTGTAGGAGCAATCGCTGGACGTTCGCAATTTCGGTGTTGAGCTCTGGCCAGTTTGAGCAGGAGAGGCTGTGTACGTTGGAAGTTTTAGTAGGCTAAACAAGTTCAGAGGCCAAGTGTTTGTGGCTCGTTTGAGAGGTTACCAGTGGGAGATGAGGACCAGCAAGAGCTTTCAGGGCTGGCACCTTTAGTGTAGGAGCAATCGCTGGACGTTCGCAATTTCGGTGTTGAGCTCTGACGTGAATTAGCGAAAGGAAGCGATGATACGTCTGGACCTTTGGGTGTCTAAACAAGTTCAGAGCCCAAGTGTTTGTGGTTCGTTTGAGAGGTTACCAGTGGGAGATGAGGACCAGCAAGAGCTTTCAGGGCTGGCCCCTTTAGTGTAGGAGCAATCGCTGGACGTTCGCAATTTCGGTGTTCAGTTCTGGCCAGATTGAGCAGGAGAGGCTGTGTACGTTGGAAGTTTTAGTAGGCTAAACAAGTTCAGAGCCCAAGTGTTTGTGGTTCGTTTGAGAGGTTACCAGTGGGAGATGAGGACCAGCAAGAGCTTTCAGGGCTGGCACCTTTAGTGTAGGAGCAATCGCTGGACGTTCGCAATGTCGGTGTTGAGCTCTGGCCAGATTGAGCAGGAGAGGCTGTGTACGTTGGAAGTTTTAGTAGGCTAAACAAGTTCAGAGCCCAAGTGTTTGTGGTTCGTTTGAGAGGTTACCAGTGGGAGATGAGGACCAGCAAGAGCTTTCAGGGCTCGCACCATTAGTGTAGGAGCAATCCCTGGACGTTCGCAATTTCGGTGTTGAATTTTGGCCAGATTGAGCAGGAGAGGCTGTGTACGTTGGAAGTTTTAGTAGCCTAAACAAGTTCAGAGGCCAAGTGTTTGTGGTTCGTTTGAGAGGTTACCAGTGGGAGATGAGGACCAGCAAGAGCTTTCAGGGCTGGCCCCTTTAGTGTAGGAGCAATCGCTGGACGTTCGCAATTTCGGTGTTCAGTTCTGGCCAGATTGAGCAGGAGAGGCTGTGTACGTTGGAAATTTTAGTAGCCTAAACAAGTTCAGAGCCCAAGTATTTGTGGTTCGTTTGAGAGGTTACCAGTGGGAGATGAGGACCAGGAAGAGCTTTCAGGGCTGGCACCTTTAGTGTAGGAGCAATCGCTGGACGTTCGCAATTTCGGTGTTGATTTTTGGCCAGATTGAGCAGGAGAGGCTGTGTACGTTGGAAGTTTTAGTAGGCTAAAAAAGTTCAGAGCCCAAGTGTTTGTGGTTCGTTTTAGAGGTTACCAGTGGGAGATGAGGACTAGCAAGAGCTTTCAGGGCTGGCACCTTTAGTGTAGGAGCAATCGCTGGACGTTCACAATTTCGGTGTTGAGCTCTGGCCAGATTGAGCAGGAGAGGCTGTGTACGTTGGAAGTTTTAGTAGGCTAAACAAGTTCAGAGCCCAAGTGTTTGTGGTTCGTTTGAGAGGTTACCAGTGGGAGATGAGGACCAGCAAGAGCTTTCAGGGCTGGCACCTTTAGTGTAGGAGCAATCGCTGGACGTTCGCAATTTCGGTGTTGAGCTCTGACGTGAATTAGCGAAAGGAAGCGATGATAAGTCTGGACCTTTGAGTGTCTAAACAAGTTCAGAGCCCAAGTGTTTGTGGTTCGTTTGAGAGGTTACCAGTGGGAGATGAGGACCAGCAAGAGCTTTCAGGGCTGGCACCTTTAGTGTAGGAGCAATCGCTGGACGTTCGCAATTTCGGTGTTGAGCTCTGACGTGAATTAGCCAAAGGAAGCGATGATACGTCTGGACCTTTGAGTGTCTAAACAAGTTCAGAGGCCAAGTGTTTGTGGTTCGTTTGAGAGGTTACCAGTGGGAGATGAGGACCAGCAAGAGCTTTCAGGGCTGGCACCTTTAGTGTAGGAGCAATCGCTGGACGTTCGCAATTTCGGTGTTGAGCTCTGACGTGAATTATCGAAAGGAAGCGATGATACGTCTGAACCTTTGAGTGTCTAAACAAGTTCAGAGGCCAAGTGTTTGTGGTTCGTTTGAGAGGTTACCAGTGGGAGATGAGGAACAGCAAGAGCTTTCAGAGCTGGCACTTTTAGTGTAGGAGCAATGCTGGACGTTCGCAATTTCGGTGTTGAGCTCTGGCCAGTTTGAGCAGGAGAGGCTGTGTACGTTGGAAGTTTTAGTAGCCTAAACAAGTTCAGAGGCCAAGTGTTTGTGGTTCCTTTGAGAGGTTACCAGTGGGAGATGAGGACCAGCAAGAGCTTTCAGGGCTGGCACCTTTAGTGTAGGAGCAATCGCTGGACGTTCGCAATTTCGGTGTTCAGTTCTGGCCAGATTGAGCAGGAGAGGCTGTGTACGTTGGAAGTTTTAGTAGGCTAAACAAGTTCAGAGGCCAAGTGTTTGTGGTTCTTTTGAGAGGTTACCAGTGGGAGATGAGGACCAGCAAGAGCTTTCAGGGCTGGCACCTTTAGTGTAGGAGCAATCGCTGGACGTTCACAATTTCGGTGTTGAATTTTGGCCAGATTGAGCAGGAGAGGCTGTGTGCGTTGGAAATTTTAGTAGCCTAAACAAGTTCAGAGCCCAAGTGTTTGTGGTTCGTTTGAGAGGTTACCAGTGGGAGATGAGGACCAGCAATAGCTTTCAGGGCTGGCACCTTTAGTGTAGGAGCAATCGCTGGACGTTCGTAATTTCGGTTTTGAGCTCTGGCCAGATTGAGCAGGAGAGGCTGTGTACGTTGGAAGTTTTAGTAGGCTAAACAAGTTCAGAGCCCAAGAGTTTGTGGTTCGTTTGAGAGGTTACCAGTGGGAGATGAGGACCAGCAAGAGCTTTCAGGGCTGGCACCTTTAGTGTAGGAGCAATCGCTGGATGTTCACAATTTCGGTGTTGATTTTTGGCCGGATTGAGCAGGAGAGGCTGTGTACGTTGGAAGTTTTAGTAGGCTAAACAAGTTCAGAGCCCAAGTGTTTGTGGTTCGTTTTAGAGGTTACCAGTGGGAGATGAGGACTAGCAAGAGCTTTCAGGGCTGGCACCTTTAGTGTAGGAGCAATCCCTGGACGTTCACAATTTCGGTGTTGAGCTCTGGCCAGATTGAGCAGGAGAGGCTGTGTACGTTGGAAGTTTTAGTAGGCTAAACAAGTTCAGAGGCCAAGTGTTTGTGGTTCGTTTGAGAGGTTACCAGTGGGAGATGAGGACCAGCAAGAGCTTTCAGGGCTGGCACCTTTAGTGTAGGAGCAATCGCTGGACGTTCGCAATTTCGGTGTTGAGCTCTGGCCAGTTTGAGCAGGAGAGGCTGTGTACGTTGGAAGTTTTAGTAGGCTAAACAAGTTCAGAGGCCAAGTGTTTGTGGTTCGTTTGAGAGGTTACCAGTGGGAGATGAGGACCAGCAAGAGCTTTCAGGGCTGGCACCTTTAGTGTAGGAGCAATCGCTGGACGTTCGCAATTTCGGTGTTGAGCTCTGACGTGAATTAGCGAAAGGAAGCGATGATAAGTCTGGACCTTTGAGTGTCTAAACAAGTTCAGAGCCCAAGTGTTTGTGGTTCGTTTGAGAGGTTACCAGTGGGAGATGAGGACCAGCAAGAGCTTTCAGGGCTGGCACCTTTAGTGTAGGAGCAATCGCTGGACGTTCGCAATTTCGGTGTTGAGCTCTGACGTGAATTAGCCAAAGGAAGCGATGATACGTCTGGACCTTTGAGTGTCTAAACAAGTTCAGAGGCCAAGTGTTTGTGGTTCGTTTGAGAGGTTACCAGTGGGAGATGAGGACCAGCAAGAGCTTTCAGGGCTGGCACCTTTAGTGTAGGAGCAATCGCTGGACGTTCGCAATTTCGGTGTTGAGCTCTGACGTGAATTAGCGAAAGGAAGCGATGATACGTCTGAACCTTTGAGTGTCTAAACAATTTCAGAGGCCAAGTGTTTGTGGTTCGTTTGAGAGGTTACCAGTGGGAGATGAGGAACAGCAAGAGCTTTCAGAGCTGGCACTTTTAGTGTAGGAGCAATCGCTGGACGTTCGCAATTTCGGTGTTGAGCTCTGGCCAGTTTGAGCAGGAGAGGCTGTGTACGTTGGAAGTTTTAGTAGCCTAAACAAGTTCAGAGGCCAAGTGTTTGTGGTTCCTTTGAGAGGTTACCAGTGGGAGATGAGGACCAGCAAGAGCTTTCAGGGCTGGCACCTTTAGTGTAGGAGCAATCGCTGGACGTTCGCAATTTCGGTGTTCAGTTCTGGCCAGATTGAGCAGGAGAGGCTGTGTACGTTGGAAGTTTTAGTAGGCTAAACAAGTTCAGAGGCCAAGTGTTTGTGGTTCGTTTGAGAGGTTACCAGTGGGAGATGAGGACCAGCAAGAGCTTTCAGGGCTGGCACCTTTAGTGTAGGAGCAATCGCTGGACGTTCGCAATTTCGGTGTTGAGCTCTGACGTGAATTAGCGAAAGGAAGCGATGATACGTCTGGACCTTTGAGTGTCTAAACAAGTTCAGAGGCCAAGTGTTTGTGGTTCGTTTGAGAGGTTACCAGTGGGAGATGAGGACCAGCAAGAGCTTTCAGAGCTGGCACCTTTAGTGTAGGAGCAATCGCTGGACGTTCACAATTTCGGTGTTGAATTTTGGCCTGATTGAGCAGGAGAGGCTGTGTACGTTGGAAATTTTAGTAGCCTAAACAAGTTCAGAGCCCAAGTATTTGTGGTTCGTTTGAGAGGTTACCAGTGGGAGATGAGGACCAGCAATAGCTTTCAGGGCTGGCACCTTTAGTGTAGGAGCAATCCCTGGACGTTCACAATTTCGGTGTTGAGCTCTGGCCAGATTGAGCAGGAGAGGCTGTGTACGTTGGAAGTTTTAGTAGGCTAAACAAGTTCAGAGGCCAAGTGTTTGTGGTTCGTTTGAGAGGTTACCAGTGGGAGATGAGGACCAGCAAGAGCTTTCAGGGCTGGCACCTTTAGTGTAGTAGCAATCGCTGGACGTTCGCAATTTCGGTGTTGAGCTCTGGCCAGTTTGAGCAGGAGAGGCTGTGTACGTTGGAAGTTTTAGTAGGCTAAACAAGTTCAGAGGCCAAGTGTTTGTGGCTCGTTTGAGAGGTTACCAGTGGGAGATGAGGACCAGCAAGAGCTTTCAGGGCTGGCACCTTTAGTGTAGGAGCAATCGCTGGACGTTCGCAATTTCGGTGTTGAGCTCTGACGTGAATTAGCGAAAGGAAGCGATGATACGTCTGGACCTTTGGGTGTCTAAACAAGTTCAGAGCCCAAGTGTTTGTGGTTCGTTTGAGAGGTTACCAGTGGGAGATGAGGACCAGCAAGAGCTTTCAGGGCTGGCACCTTTAGTGTAGGAGCAATCGCTGGACGTTCGCAATTTCGGTGTTCAGTTCTGGCCAGATTGAGCAGGAGAGGCTGTGTACGTTGGAAGTTTTAGTAGGCTAAACAAGTTCAGAGCCCAAGTGTTTGTGGTTCGTTTGAGAGGTTACCAGTGGGAGATGAGGACCAGCAAGAGCTTTCAGGGCTGGCACCTTTAGTGTAGGAGCAATCGCTGGACGTTCGCAATGTCGGTGTTGAGCTCTGGCCAGATTGAGCAGGAGAGGCTGTGTACGTTGGAAGTTTTAGTAGGCTAAACAAGTTCAGAGCCCAAGTGTTTGTGGTTCGTTTGAGAGGTTACCAGTGGGAGATGAGGACCAGCAAGAGCTTTCAGGGCTGGCCCCTTTAGTGTAGGAGCAATCGCTGGACGTTCGCAATTTCGGTGTTCAGTTCTGGCCAGATTGAGCAGGAGAGGCTGTGTACGTTGGAAATTTTAGTAGCCTAAACAAGTTCAGAGCCCAAGTATTTGTGGTTCGTTTGAGAGGTTACCAGTGGGAGATGAGGACCAGGAAGAGCTTTCAGGGCTGGCACCTTTAGTGTAGGAGCAATCGCTGGACGTTCGCAATTTCGGTGTTGATTTTTGGCCAGATTGAGCAGGAGAGGCTGTGTACGTTGGAAGTTTTAGTAGGCTAAACAAGTTCAGAGCCCAAGTGTTTGTGGTTCGTTTTAGAGGTTACCAGTGGGAGATGAGGACTAGCAAGAGCTTTCAGGGCTGGCACCTTTAGTGTAGGAGCAATCGCTGGACGTTCACAATTTCGGTGTTGAGCTCTGGCCAGATTGAGCAGGAGAGGCTGTGTACGTTGGAAGTTTTAGTAGGCTAAACAAGTTCAGAGCCCAAGTGTTTGTGGTTCGTTTGAGAGGTTACCAGTGGGAGATGAGGACCAGCAAGAGCTTTCAGGGCTGGCACCTTTAGTGTAGGAGCAATCGCTGGACGTTCGCAATTTCGGTGTTGAGCTCTGACGTGAATTAGCGAAAGGAAGCGATGATAAGTCTGGACCTTTGAGTGTCTAAACAAGTTCAGAGCCCAAGTGTTTGTGGTTCGTTTGAGAGGTTACCAGTGGGAGATGAGGACCAGCAAGAGCTTTCAGGGCTGGCACCTTTAGTGTAGGAGCAATCGCTGGACGTTCGCAATTTCGGTGTTGAGCTCTGACGTGAATTAGCGAAAGGAAGCGATGATACGTCTGGACCTTTGAGTGTCTAAACAAGTTCAGAGGCCAAGTGTTTGTGGTTCGTTTGAGAGGTTACCAGTGGGAGATGAGGACCAGCAAGAGCTTTCAGGGCTGGCACCTTTAGTGTAGGAGCAATCGCTGGACGTTCGCAATTTCGGTGTTGAGCTCTGACGTGAATTATCGAAAGGAAGCGATGATACGTCTGAACCTTTGAGTGTCTAAACAAGTTCAGAGCCCAAGTGTTTGTGGTTCGTTTGAGAGGTTACCAGTGGGAGATGAGGACCAGCAAGAGCTTTCAGGGCTGGCACCTTTAGTGTAGGAGCAATCGCTGGACGTTCGCAATTTCGGTGTTGAGCTCTGGCCAGATTGAGCAGGAGAGGCTGTGTACGTTGGAAGTTTTAGTAGCCTAAACAAGTTCAGAGGCCAAGTGTTTGTGGTTCCTTTGAGAGGTTACCAGTGGGAGATGAGGACCAGCAAGAGCTTTCAGGGCTGGCACCTTTAGTGTAGGAGCAATCGCTGGACGTTCGCAATTTCGGTGTTCAGTTCTGGCCAGATTGAGCAGGAGAGGCTGTGTACGTTGGAAGTTTTAGTAGGCTAAACAAGTTCAGAGGCCAAGTGTTTGTGGTTCGTTTGAGAGGTTACCAGTGGGAGATGAGGACCAGCAAGAGCTTTCAGGGCTGGCACCTTTAGTGTAGGAGCAATCGCTGGACGTTCGCAATTTCGGTGTTGAGCTCTGACGTGAATTAGCGAAAGGAAGCGATGATACGTCTGGACCTTTGAGTGTCTAAACAAGTTCAGAGCCCAAGTGTTTGTGGTTCGTTTGAGAGGTTACCAGTGGGAGATGAGGACCAGCAAGAGCTTTCAGAGCTGGCACCTTTAGTGTAGGAGCAATCGCTGGACGTTCACAATTTCGGTGTTGAATTTTGGCCAGATTGAGCAGGAGAGGCTGTGTACGTTGGAAATTTTAGTAGCCTAAACAAGTTCAGAGGCCAAGTGTTTGTGGTTCGTTTGAGAGGTTACCAGTGGGAGATGAGGACCAGCAATAGCTTTCAGGGCTGGCACCTTTAGTGTAGGAGCAATCGCTGGACGTTCGTAATTTCGGTTTTGAGCTCTGGCCAGATTGAGCAGGAGAGGCTGTGTACGTTGGAAGTTTTAGTAGGCTAAACAAGTTCAGAGCCCAAGAGTTTGTGGTTCGTTTGAGAGGTTACCAGTGGGAGATGAGGACCAGCAAGAGCTTTCAGGGCTGGCACCTTTAGTGTAGGAGCAATCGCTGGATGTTCACAATTTCGGTGTTGATTTTTGGCCGGATTGAGCAGGAGAGGCTGTGTACGTTGGAAGTTTTAGTAGGCTAAACAAGTTCAGAGCCCAAGTGTTTGTGGTTCGTTTTAGAGGTTACCAGTGGGAGATGAGGACTAGCAAGAGCTTTCAGGGCTGGCACCTTTAGTGTAGGAGCAATCCCTGGACGTTCACAATTTCGGTGTTGAGCTCTGGCCAGATTGAGCAGGAGAGGCTGTGTACGTTGGAAGTTTTAGTAGGCTAAACAAGTTCAGAGGCCAAGTGTTTGTGGTTCGTTTGAGAGGTTACCAGTGGGAGATGAGGACCAGCAAGAGCTTTCAGGGCTGGCACCTTTAGTGTAGGAGCAATCGCTGGACGTTCGCAATTTCGGTGTTGAGCTCTGGCCAGTTTGAGCAGGAGAGGCTGTGTACGTTGGAAGTTTTAGTAGGCTAAACAAGTTCAGAGGCCAAGTGTTTGTGGCTCGTTTGAGAGGTTACCAGTGGGAGATGAGGACCAGCAAGAGCTTTCAGGGCTGGCACCTTTAGTGTAGGAGCAATCGCTGGACGTTCGCAATTTCGGTGTTGAGCTCTGACGTGAATTAGCGAAAGGAAGCGATGATACGTCTGGACCTTTGGGTGTCTAAACAAGTTCAGAGCCCAAGTGTTTGTGGTTCGTTTGAGAGGTTACCAGTGGGAGATGAGGACCAGCAAGAGCTTTCAGGGCTGGCACCTTTAGTGTAGGAGCAATCGCTGGACGTTCGCAATTTCGGTGTTCAGTTCTGGCCAGATTGAGCAGGAGAGGCTGTGTACGTTGGAAGTTTTAGTAGGCTAAAAAAGTTCAGAGCCCAAGTGTTTGTGGTTCGTTTGAGAGGTTACCAGTGGGAGATGAGGACCAGCAAGAGCTTTCAGGGCTGGCACCTTTAGTGTAGGAGCAATCGCTGGACGTTCGCAATTTCGGTGTTGAGCTCTGACGTGAATTAGCGAAAGGAAGCGATGATACGTCTGGACCTTTGAGTGTCTAAACAAGTTCAGAGCCCAAGTGTTTGTGGTTCGTTTGAGAGGTTACCAGTGGGAGATGAGGACCAGCAAGAGCTTTCAGGGCTGGCACCTTTAGTGTAGGAGCAATCACTGGACGTTCACAATTTCGGTGTTGAGCTCTGACGTGAATTAGCCAAAGGAAGCGATGATACGTCTGGACCTTTGAGTGTCTAAACAAGTTCAGAGGCCAAGTGTTTGTGGTTCGTTTGACAGGTTACCATTGGGAGATGAGGACCAGCAAGAGCTTTCAGGGCTGGCACCATTAGTGTAGGAGCAATCGCTGGACGTTCGCAATTTCGGTGTTGAATTTTGGCCAGTTTGAGCAGGAGAGGCTGTGTACGTTGGAAGTTTTAGTAGGCTAAACAAGTTCAGAGCCCAAGTGTTTGTGGTTCGTTTGAGAGGTTACCAGTGGGAGATGAGGACCAGCAAGAGCTTTCAGGGCTGGCACCTTTAGTGTAGGAGCAATCGCTGGACGTTCGCAATTTCGGTGTTGAGCTCTGGCCAGATTGAGCAGGAGAGGCTGTGTACGTTGGAAGTTTTAGTAGCCTAAACAAGTTCAGAGCCCAAGTGTTTGTGGTTCGTTTTAGAGGTTACCAGTGGGAGATGAGGAGCAGCAAGAGCTTTCAGGGCTGGCACCTTTAGTGTAGGAGCAATCGCTGGACGTTCGCAATTTCGGTGTTGAGCTCTGACGTGAATTATCGAAAGGAAGCGATTATACGTCTGAACCTTTGAGTGTCTAAACAAGTTCAGAGCCCAAGTGTTTGTGGTTCGTTTGAGAGGTTACCAGTGGGAGATGAGGAACAGCAAGAGCTTTCAGAGCTGGCACTTTTAGTGTAGGAGCAATCGCTGGACGTTCGCAATTTCGGTGTTGAATTTTGGCCAGATTGAGCAGGAGAGGCTGTGTACGTTGGAAGTTTTAGTAGCCTAAACAAGTTCAGAGGCCAAGTGTTTGTGGTTCGTTTGAGAGGTTACCAGTGGGAGATGAGGACCAGCAAGAGCTTTCAGGGCTGGCACCTTTAGTGTAGGAGCAATCGCTGGATGTTCACAATTTCGGTGTTGAATTTTGGCCAGATTGAGCAGGAGAGGCTGTGTACGTTGGAAGTTTTAGTAGCCTAAACAAGTTCAGAGCCCAAGTGTTTGTGGCTCGTTTGAGAGGTTACCAGTGGGAGATGAGGACCAGCAAGAGCTTTCAGGGCTGGCACCTTTAGTGTAGGAGCAATCGCTGGACGTTCGCAATTTCGGTGTTGAGCTCTGACGTGAATTAACGAAAGGAAGCGATGATACGTCTGGACCTTTGAGTGTCTAAACAAGTTCAGAGGCCAAGTGTTTGTGGTTCGTTTGAGAGGTTACCAGTGGGAGATGAGGACCAGCAAGAGCTTTCAGGGCTGGCACCTTTAGTGTAGGAGCAATCGCTGGACGTTCACAATTTCGGTGTTGAGCTCTGACGTGAATTAGCGAAAGGAAGCGATGATACCTCTGGACCTTTGAGTGTCTAAACAAGTTCAGAGGCCAAGTGTTTGTGGTTCGTTTGAGAGGTTACCAGTGGGAGATGAGGACCAGCAAGAGCTTTCAGGGCTGGCACCATTAGTGTAGGAGCAATCGCTGGACGTTCGCAATTTCGGTGTTGAGCTCTGGCCAGATTGAGCAGGAGAGGCTGTGTACGTTGGAAGTTTTAGTAGGCTAAACAAGTTCAGAGGCCAAGTGTTTGTGGTTCGTTTTAGAGGTTACCAGTGGGAGATGAGGACCAGCAAGAGCTTTCAGGGCTGGCACCTTTAGTGTAGGAGCAATCGCTGGACGTTCGCAATTTCGGTGTTGAGCTCTGGCCAGATTGAGCAGGAGAGGCTGTGTACGTTGGAAGTTTTAGTAGGCTAAACAAGTTCAGAGCCCAAGTGTTTGTGGTTCGTTTGAGAGGTTACCAGTGGGAGATGAGGACCAGCAAGAGCTTTCAGGGCTGGCACCTTTAGTGTAGGAGCAATCGCTGGACTTTCGTAATTTCGGTGTTGAGCTCTGACGTGAATTAGCGAAAGGAAGCGATGATACGTCTGGACATTTGAGTGTCTAAACAAGTTCAGAGCCCAAGTATTTGCGGTTCATTTGAGAGGTTACCAGTGGGAGATGAGGACCAGCAAGAGCTTTCAGGGCTGGCACCTTTAGTGTAGGAGCAATCGCTGGATGTTCGCAATTTCGGTGTTGAGCTCTGGCCAGTTTGAGCAGGAGAGGCTGTGTACGTTGGAAGTTTTAGTAGCCTAAACAAGTTCAGAGGCCAAGTGTTTGTGGTTCGTTTGAGAGGTTACCAGTGGGAGATGAGGACCAGCAAGAGCTTTCAGGGCTGGCACCTTTAGTGTAGGAGCAATCGCTGGACGTTCACAATTTCGGTGTTCAGTTCTGGCCAGATTGAGCAGGAGAGGCTGTGTACGTTGGAAGTTTTAGTAGCCTAAACAAGTTCAGAGCCCAAGTGTTTGTGGTTCGTTTGAGAGGTTACCAGTGGGAGATGAGGACCAGCAAGAGCTTTCAGGGCTGGCACCTTTAGTGTAGGAGCAATCGCTGGACGTTCGCAATTTCGGTGTTGAGCTCTGACGTGAATTAGCGAAAGGAAGCGATGATACGTCTGGACCTTTGAGTGTCTAAACAAGTTCAGAGCCCAAGTATTTGCGGTTCATTTGAGACGTTACCAGTGGGAGATGAGGAGCAGCAAGAGCTTTCAGAGCTGGCACCTTTAGTGTAGGAGCAATCGCTGGACGTTCACAATTTCGGTGTTGAATTTTGGCCAGATTGAGCAGGAGAGGCTGTGTACGTTGGAAATTTTAGTAGGCTAAACAAGTTCAGAGCCCAAGTATTTGTGGTTCGTTTGAGAGGTTACCAGTGGGAGATGAGGACCAGCAAGAGCTTTCAGGGCTGGCACCTTTAGTGTAGGAGCAATCGCTGGACGTTCGCAATTTCGGTGTTGATTTTTGGCCAGATTGAGCAGGAGAGGCTGTGTACGTTGGAAGTTTTAGTAGGCTAAACAAGTTCAGAGCCCAAGTGTTTGTGGTTCGTTTGAGAGGTTACCAGTGGGAGATGAGGACCAGCAAGAGCTTTCAGGGCTGGCACCTTTAGTGTAGGAGCAATCGCTGGACGTTCGCAATTTCGGTGTTGAGCTCTGACGTGAATTAGCGAAAGGAAGCGATGATACGTCTGGACCTTTGAGTGTCTAAACAAGTTCAGAGCCCAAGTGTTTGTGGTTCGTTTGAGAGGTTACCAGTGGGAGATGAGGACCAGCAAGAGCTTTCAGGGCTGGCACCTTTAGTGTAGGAGCAATCACTGGACGTTCACAATTTCGGTGTTGAGCTCTGACGTGAATTAGCCAAAGGAAGCGATGATACGTCTGGACCTTTGAGTGTCTAAACAAGTTCAGAGCCCAAGTGTTTGTGGTTCGTTTGAGAGGTTACCAGTGGGAGATGAGGAACAGCAAGAGCTTTCAGAGCTGGCACTTTTAGTGTAGGAGCAATCGCTGGACGTTCGCAATTTCGGTGTTGAGCTCTGGCCAGTTTGAGCAGGAGAGGCTGTGTACGTTGGAAGTTTTAGTAGCCTAAACAAGTTCAGAGGCCAAGTGTTTGTGGTTCCTTTGAGAGGTTACCAGTGGGAGATGAGGACCAGCAAGAGCTTTCAGGGCTGGCACCTTTAGTGTAGGAGCAATCGCTGGACGTTCGCAATTTCGGTGTTCAGTTCTGGCCAGATTGAGCAGGAGAGGCTGTGTACGTTGGAAGTTTTAGTAGCCTAAACAAGTTCAGAGGCCAAGTGTTTGTGGTTCGTTTGAGAGGTTACCAGTGGGAGATGAGGACCAGCAAGAGCTTTCAGGGCTGGCACCTTTAGTGTAGGAGCAATCGCTGGACGTTCGCAATTTCGGTGTTGAGCTCTGACGTGAATTAGCGAAAGGAAGCGATGATACGTCTGGACCTTTGAGTGTCTAAACAAGTTCAGAGGCCAAGTGTTTGTGGTTCGTTTGAGAGGTTACCAGTGGGAGATGAGGACCAGCAAGAGCTTTCAGAGCTGGCACCTTTAGTGTAGGAGCAATCGCTGGACGTTCACAATTTCGGTGTTGAATTTTGGCCAGATTGAGCAGGAGAGGCTGTGTACGTTGGAAATTTTAGTAGCCTAAACAAGTTCAGAGCCCAAGTATTTGTGGTTCGTTTGAGAGGTTACCAGTGGGAGATGAGGACCAGCAAGAGCTTTCAGGGCTGGCACCTTTAGTGTAGGAGCAATCGCTGGACGTTCGTAATTTCGCTTTTGAGCTCTGGCCAGATTGAGCAGGAGAGGCTGTGTACGTTGGAAGTTTTAGTAGGCTAAACAAGTTCAGAGCCCAAGTGTTTGTGGTTCGTTTGAGAGGTTACCAGTGGGAGATGAGGACCAGCAAGAGCTTTCAGGGCTGGCACCTTTAGTGTAGGAGCAATCGCTGGATGTTCACAATTTCGGTGTTGATTTTTGGCCAGATTGAGCAGGAGAGGCTGTGTACGTTGGAAGTTTTAGTAGGCTAAACAAGTTCAGAGCCCAAGTGTTTGTGGTTCGTTTTAGAGGTTACCAGTGGGAGATGAGGACTAGCAAGAGCTTTCAGGGCTGGCACCTTTAGTGTAGGAGCAATCCCTGGACGTTCACAATTTCGGTGTTGAGCTCTGGCCAGATTGAGCAGGAGAGGCTGTGTACGTTGGAAGTTGTAGTAGGCTAAACAAGTTCAGAGGCCAAGTGTTTGTGGTTCGTTTGAGAGGTTACCAGTGGGAGATGAGGACCAGCAAGAGCTTTCAGGGCTGGCACCTTTAGTGTAGGAGCAATCGCTGGACGTTCGCAATTTCGGTGTTCAGTTCTGGCCAGATTGAGCAGGAGAGGCTGTGTACGTTGGAAGTTTTAGTAGGCTAAACAAGTTCAGAGCCCAAGTGTTTGTGGTTCGTTTTAGAGGTTACCAGTGGGAGATGAGGACCAGCAAGAGCTTTCAGGGCTGGCACCTTTAGTGTAGGAGCAATCGCTGGACGTTCGCAATTTCGGTGTTGAGCTCTGACGTGAATTAGCGAAAGGAAGCGATGATACGTCTGGACCTTTGGGTGTCTAAACAAGATCGGAGCCCAAGTGTTTGTGGTTCGTTTGAGAGGTTACCAGTGGGAGATGAGGACCAGCAAGAGCTTTCAGGGCTGGCACCTTTAGTGTAGGAGCAATCGCTGGACGTTCGCAATTTCGGTGTTCAGTTCTGGCCAGATTGAGCAGGAGAGGCTGTGTACGTTGGAAGTTTTAGTAGGCTAAACAAGTTCAGAGCCCAAGTGTTTGTGGTTCGTTTGAGAGGTTACCAGTGGGAGATGAGGACCAGCAAGAGCTTTCAGGGCTGGCACCTTTAGTGTAGGAGCAATCACTGGACGTTCACAATTTCGGTGTTGAGCTCTGACGTGAATTAGCCAAAGGAAGCGATGATACGTCTGGACCTTTGAGTGTCTAAACAAGTTCAGAGGCCAAGTGTTTGTGGTTCGTTTGACAGGTTACCATTGGGAGATGAGGACCAGCAAGAGCTTTCAGGGCTGGCACCATTAGTGTAGGAGCAATCGCTGGACGTTCGCAATTTCGGTGTTGAATTTTGGCCAGTTTGAGCAGGAGAGGCTGTGTACGTTGGAAGTTTTAGTAGGCTAAACAAGTTCAGAGCCCAAGTGTTTGTGGTTCGTTTGAGAGGTTACCAGTGGGAGATGAGGAGCAGCAAGAGCTTTCAGGGCTGGCACCTTTAGTGTAGGAGCAATCGCTGGACGTTCGCAATTTCGGTGTTGAGCTCTGACGTGAATTATCGAAAGGAAGCGATTATACGTCTGAACCTTTGAGTGTCTAAACAAGTTCAGAGGCCAAGTGTTTGTGGTTCGTTTGAGAGGTTACCAGTGGGAGATGAGGAACAGCAAGAGCTTTCAGAGCTGGCACTTTTAGTGTAGGAGCAATCGCTGGACGTTCGCAATTTCGGTGTTGAATTTTGGCCAGATTGAGCAGGAGAGGCTGTGTACGTTGGAAGTTTTAGTAGCCTAAACAAGTTCAGAGGCCAAGTGTTTGTGGTTCGTTTGAGAGGTTACCAGTGGGAGATGAGGACCAGCAAGAGCTTTCAGGGCTGGCACCTTTAGTGTAGGAGCAATCGCTGGACGTTCGCAATTTCGGTGTTGAGCTCTGGCCAGATTGAGCAGGAGAGGCTGTGTACGTTGGAAGTTTTAGTAGGCTAAACAAGTTCAGAGCCCAAGTGTTTGTGGTTCGTTTGAGAGGTTACCAGTGGGAGATGAGGAGCAGCAAGAGCTTTCAGGGCTGGCACCTTTAGTGTAGGAGCAATCGCTGGACGTTCGCAATTTCGGTGTTGAGCTCTGACGTGAATTATCGAAAGGAAGCGATTATACGTCTGAACCTTTGAGTGTCTAAACAAGTTCAGAGGCCAAGTGTTTGTGGTTCGTTTGAGAGGTTACCAGTGGGAGATGAGGAACAGCAAGAGCTTTCAGAGCTGGCACTTTTAGTGTAGGAGCAATCGCTGGACGTTCGCAATTTCGGTGTTGAATTTTGGCCAGATTGAGCAGGAGAGGCTGTGTACGTTGGAAGTTTTAGTAGCCTAAACAAGTTCAGAGGCCAAGTGTTTGTGGTTCGTTTGAGAGGTTACCAGTGGGAGATGAGGACCAGCAAGAGCTTTCAGGGCTGGCACCTTTAGTGTAGGAGCAATCGCTGGACGTTCGCAATGTCGGTGTTGAGCTCTGGCCAGATTGAGCAGGAGAGGCTGTGTACGTTGGAAGTTTTAGTAGGCTAAACAAGTTCAGAGCCCAAGTGTTTGTGGGTCGTTTGAGAGGTTACCAGTGGGAGATGAGGACCAGCAAGAGCTTTCAGGGCTGGCACCTTTAGTGTAGGAGCAATCGCTGGACGTTCGCAATTTCGGTGTTGAGCTCTGACGTGAAATAACGAAAGGAAGCGATGATACGTCTGGACCTTTGAGTGTCTAAACAAGTTCAGAGCCCAAGTGTTTGTGGTTCGTTTGAGAGGTTACCAGTGGGAGATGAGGAGCAGCAAGAGCTTTCAGGGCTGGCACCTTTAGTGTAGGAGCAATCGCTGGACGTTCACAATTTCGGTGTTGAGCTCTGACGTGAGTTAGCGAAAGGAAGCGATGATACCTCTGGACCTTTGAGTGTCTAAACAAGTTCAGAGGCCAAGTGTTTGTGGTTCGTTTGAGAGGTTACCAGTGGGAGATGAGGACCAGCAAGAGCTTTCAGGGCTGGCACCATTAGTGTAGGAGCAATCGCTGGACGTTCGCAATTTCGGTGTTGAGCTCTGGCCAGTTTGAGCAGGAGAGGCTGTGTACGTTGGAAGTTTTAGTAGGCTAAACAAGTTCAGAGGCCAAGTGTTTGTGGTTCGTTTGAGAGGTTACCAGTGGGAGATGAGGACCAGCAAGAGCTTTCAGGGCTGGCACCATTAGTGTAGGAGCAATCGCTGGACGTTCGCAATTTCGGTGTTGAGCTCTGGCCAGTTTGAGCAGGAGAGGCTGTGTACGTTGGAAGTTTTAGTAGCCTAAACAAGTTCAGAGGCCAAGTGTTTGTGGTTCCTTTGAGAGGTTACCAGTGGGAGATGAGGACCAGCAAGAGCTTTCAGGGCTGGCACCTTTAGTGTAGGAGCAATCGCTGGACGTTCACAATTTCGGTGTTGAGCTCTGGCCAGTTTGAGCAGGAGAGGCTGTGTACGTTGGAAGTTTTAGTAGGCTAAACAATTTCAGAGGCCAAGTGTTTGTGGTTCGTTTGAGAGGTTACCAGTGGGAGATGAGGACCAGCAAGAGCTTTCAGGGCTGGCACCTTTAGTGTAGGAGCAATCGCTGGACGTTCGCAATTTCGGTGTTGAGCTCTGGCCAGATTGAGCAGGAGAGGCTGTGTACGTTGGAAGTTTTAGTAGCCTAAACAAGTTCAGAGCCCAAGTGTTTGTGGTTCGTTTGAGAGGTTACCAGTGGGAGATGAGGACCGGCAAGAGCTTTCAGGGCTGGCACCTTTAGTGTAGGAGCAATCGCTGGACGTTCACAATTTCGGTGTTGAGCTCTGGCCAGTTTGAGCAGGAGAGGCTGTGTACGTTGGAAGTTTTAGTAGGCTAAACAAGTTCAGAGGCCAAGTGTTTGTGGTTCGTTTGAGAGGTTACCAGTGGGAGATGAGGACCAGGAAGAGCTTTCAGGGCTGGCACCTTTAGTGTAGGAGCAATCGCTGGACGTTCGCAATTTCGGTGTTCAGTTCTGGCCAGATTGAGCAGGAGAGGCTGTGTACGTTGGAAGTTTTAGTAGCCTAAACAAGTTCAGAGGCCAAGTGTTTGTGGTTCGTTTGAGAGGTTACCAGTGGGAGATGAGGACCAGCAATAGCTTTCAGGGCTGGCACCTTTAGTGTAGGAGCAATCGCTGGACGTTCGCAATTTCGGTGTTGAGCTCTGACGTGAATTAGCGAAAGGAAGCGATGATACGTCTGGACCTTTGAGTGTCTAAAGAAGTTCAGAGCCCAAATGTTTATGGTTCGTTTGAGAGGTTACCAGTGGGAGATGAGGACCAGCAAGAGCTTTCAGGGCTGGCACCTTTAGTGTAGGAGCAATCGCTGGACGTTCCCAATTTCGGTGTTGAGCTCTGGCCAGATTGAGCAGGAGAGGCTGTGTACGTTGGAAGTTTTAGTAGCCTAAACAAGTTCAGAGGCCAAGTGTTTGTGGTTCGTTTGAGAGGTTACCAGTGGGAGATGGGGAACAGCAAGAGCTTTCAGACCTGGCACCTTTAGTGTAGGAGCAATCCCTGGACTTTCACAATTTCGGTGTTGAATTTTGGCCAGATTGAGCAGGAGAGGCTGTGTACGTTGGAAGTTTTAGTAGCCTAAACAAGTTCAGAGCCCAAGTGTTTGTGGTTCGTTTGAGAGGTTACCAGTGGGAGATGCGGACCAGCAAGAGCTTTCAGGGCTGGCACCTTTAGTGTAGGAGCAATCGCTGGACGTTCGCAATTTCGGTGTTGAGCTCTGACGTGAATTAGCGAAAAGAAGCGATGATACGTCTGGACCTTTGAGTGTCTAAACAACTTCAGAGGCCAAGTGTTTGTGGTTAGGTTGAGAGGTTACCAGTGGGAGATGAGGACCAGCAAGAGCTTTCAGGGCTCGCACCATTAGTGTAAGAGCAATCGCTGGACGTTCGCAATTTCGGTGTTGAATTTTGGCCAGATTGAGCAGGAGAGGCTGTGTACGTTGGAAGTTTTAGTAGGCTAAACAAGTTCAGAGGCCAAGTGTTTGTGGTTCGTTTGAGAGGTTACCAGTGGGAGATGAGGACCAGCAAGAGCTTTCAGGGCTGGCACCTTTAGTGTAGGAGCAATCGCTGGACGTTTGTAATTTCGGTGTTGAGCTCTGGCCAGATTGAGCAGGAGAGGCTGTGTACGTTGGAAGTTTTAGTAGGCTAAACAAGTTCAGAGCCCAAGTTTTTGTGGTTCGTTTGAGAGGTTACCAGTGGGAGATGAGGACCAGCAAGAGCTTTCAGGGCTGGCACCTTTAGTGTAGGAGCAATCGCTGGATGTTCACAATTTCGGTGTTGAATTTTGGCCAGATTGAGCAGGAGAGGCTGTGTACGTTGGAAGTTTTAGTAGGCTAAACAAGTTCAGAGGCCAAGTGTTTGTGGTTCGTTTTAGAGGTTACCAGTGGGAGATGAGGACTAGCAAGAGCTTTCAGGGCTGGCACCTTTAGTGTAGGAGCAATCGCTGGACGTTCCCAATTTCGGTGTTGAGCTCTGGCCAGATTGAGCAGGAGAGGCTGTGTACGTTGGAAGTTTTAGTAGGCTAAACAAGTTCAGAGCCCAAGTGTTTGTGGTTCGTTTGAGAGGTTACCAGTGGGAGATGAGGACCAGCAAGAGCTTTCAGGGCTGGCACCTTTAGTGTAGGAGCAATCGCTGGACGTTCGCAATTTCGGTGTTGAGCTCTGACGTGAATTAGCGAAAGGAAGTGATGATACGTCTGGACCTTTGAGTGTCTAAACAAGTTCAGAGCCCAAGTGTTTGTGGTTCGTTTGAGAGGTTACCAGTGGGAGATGAGGACCAGCAAGAGCTTTCAGGGCTGGCACCTTTAGTGTAGGAGCAATCGCTGGACGTTCACAATTTCGGTGTTGAGCTCTGACGTGAATTAGCCAAAGGAAGCGATGATACGTCTGGACCTTTGAGTGTCTAAACAAGTTCAGAGGCCAAGTGTTTGTGGTTCGTTTGACAGGTTACCATTGGGAGATGAGGACCAGCAAGAGCTTTCAGGGCTCGCACCATTAGTGTAGGAGCAATCGCTGGACGTTCGCAATTTCGGTGTTGAATTTTGGCCAGTTTGAGCAGGAGAGGCTGTGTACGTTGGAAGTTTTAGTAGGCTAAACAAGTTCAGAGCCCAAATGTTTGTGGTTCGTTTGAGAGGTTACCAGTGGGAGATGAGGACCAGCAAGAGCTTTCAGGGCTGGCACCTTTAGTGTAGGAGCAATCGCTGGACGTTCGCAATTTCGGTGTTCAGTTCTGGCCAGATTGAGCAGGAGAGGCTGTGTACGTTGGAAGTTTTAGTAGGCTAAACAAGTTCAGAGCCCAAGTGTTTGTGGCTCGTTTGAGAGGTTACCAGTGGAGATGAGGACCAGCAAGAGCTTTCAGGGCTGGCACCTTTAGTGTAGGAGCAATCGCTGGACGTTCGCAATTTCGGTGTTGAGCTCTGACGTGAATTAGCGAAAGGAAGCGATGATAGGTCTGGACCTTTGAGTGTCTAAACAAGTTCGGAGCCCAAGTGTTTGTGGTTCGTTTGAGAGGTTACCAGTGGGAGATGAGGACCAGCAAGAGCTTTCAGGGCTGGCACCTTTAGTGTAGGAGCAATCGCTGGACGTTCGCAATTTCGGTGTTCAGTTCTGGCCAGATTGAGCAGGAGAGGCTGTGTACGTTGGAAGTTTTAGTAGGCTAAACAAGTTCAGAGCCCAAGTGTTTGTGGTTCGTTTGAGAGGTTACCAGTGGGAGATGAGGACCAGCAAGAGCTTTCAGGGCTGGCACCTTTAGTGTAGGAGCAATCACTGGACGTTCACAATTTCGGTGTTGAGCTCTGACGTGAATTAGCCAAAGGAAGCGATGATACGTCTGGACCTTTGAGTGTCTAAACAAGTTCAGAGGCCAAGTGTTTGTGGTTCGTTTGACAGGTTACCATTGGGAGATGAGGACCAGCAAGAGCTTTCAGGGCTGGCACCATTAGTGTAGGAGCAATCGCTGGACGTTCGCAATTTCGGTGTTGAATTTTGGCCAGTTTGAGCAGGAGAGGCTGTGTACGTTGGAAGTTTTAGTAGGCTAAACAAGTTCAGAGCCCAAGTGTTTGTGGTTCGTTTGAGAGGTTACCAGTGGGAGATGAGGAGCAGCAAGAGCTTTCAGGGCTGGCACCTTTAGTGTAGGAGCAATCGCTGGACGTTCGCAATTTCGGTGTTGAGCTCTGACGTGAATTATCGAAAGGAAGCGATTATAACGTCTGAACCTTTGAGTGTCTAAACAAGTTCAGAGGCCAAGTGTTTGTGGTTCGTTTGAGAGGTTACCAGTGGGAGATGAGGAACAGCAAGAGCTTTCAGAGCTGGCACTTTTAGTGTAGGAGCAATCGCTGGACGTTCGCAATTTCGGTGTTGAATTTTGGCCAGATTGAGCAGGAGAGGCTGTGTACGTTGGAAGTTTTAGTAGCCTAAACAAGTTCAGAGGCCAAGTGTTTGTGGTTCGTTTGAGAGGTTACCAGTGGGAGATGAGGACCAGCAAGAGCTTTCAGGGCTGGCACCTTTAGTGTAGGAGCAATCGCTGGACGTTCGCAATTTCGGTGTTGAGCTCTGGCCAGATTGAGCAGGAGAGGCTGTGTACGTTGGAAGTTTTAGTAGGCTAAACAAGTTCGGAGCCCAAGTGTTTGTGGTTCGTTTGAGAGGTTACCAGTGGGAGATGAGGAGCAGCAAGAGCTTTCAGGGCTGGCACCTTTAGTGTAGGAGCAATCGCTGGACGTTCGCAATTTCGGTGTTGAGCTCTGACGTGAATTATCGAAAGGAAGCGATGATACGTCTGGACCTTTGAGTGTCTAAACAAGTTCAGAGGCCAAGTGTTTGTGGTTCGTTTGAGAGGTTACCAGTGGGAGATGAGGAACAGCAAGAGCTTTCAGAGCTGGCACTTTTAGTGTAGGAGCAATCGCTGGACGTTCGCAATTTCGGTGTTGAATTTTGGCCAGATTGAGCAGGAGAGGCTGTGTACGTTGGAAGTTTTAGTAGCCTAAACAAGTTCAGAGGCCAAGTGTTTGTGGTTCGTTTGAGAGGTTACCAGTGGGAGATGAGGACCAGCAAGAGCTTTCAGGGCTGGCACCTTTAGTGTAGGAGCAATCGCTGGACGTTCGCAATGTCGGTGTTGAGCTCTGGCCAGATTGAGCAGGAGAGGCTGTGTACGTTGGAAGTTTTAGTAGGCTAAACAAGTTCAGAGCCCAAGTGTTTGTGGGTCGTTTGAGAGGTTACCAGTGGGAGATGAGGACCAGCAAGAGCTTTCAGGGCTGGCACCTTTAGTGTAGGAGCAATCGCTGGACGTTCGCAATTTCGGTGTTGAGCTCTGACGTGAAATAACGAAAGGAAGCGATGATACGTCTGGACCTTTGAGTGTCTAAACAAGTTCAGAGCCAAGTGTTTGTGGTTCGTTTGAGAGGTTACCAGTGGGAGATGAGGAGCAGCAAGAGCTTTCAGGGCTGGCACCTTTAGTGTAGGAGCAATCGCTGGACGTTCACAATTTCGGTGTTGAGCTCTGACGTGAGTTAGCGAAAGGAAGCGATGATACCTCTGGACCTTTGAGTGTCTAAACAAGTTCAGAGGCCAAGTGTTTGTGGTTCGTTTGAGAGGTTACCAGTGGGAGATGAGGACCAGCAAGAGCTTTCAGGGCTGGCACCATTAGTGTAGGAGCAATCGCTGGACGTTCGCAATTTCGGTGTTGAGCTCTGGCCAGTTTGAGCAGGAGAGGCTGTGTACGTTGGAAGTTTTAGTAGGCTAAACAAGTTCAGAGGCCAAGTGTTTGTGGTTCGTTTGAGAGGTTACCAGTGGGAGATGAGGACCAGCAAGAGCTTTCAGGGCTGGCACCTTTAGTGTAGGAGCAATCGCTGGACGTTCGCAATTTCGGTGTTGAGCTCTGGCCAGTTTGAGCAGGAGAGGCTGTGTACGTTGGAAGTTTTAGTAGCCTAAACAAGTTCAGAGGCCAAGTGTTTGTGGTTCCTTTGAGAGGTTACCAGTGGGAGATGAGGACCAGCAAGAGCTTTCAGGGCTGGCACCTTTAGTGTAGGAGCAATCGCTGGACGTTCACAATTTCGGTGTTGAGCTCTGGCCAGTTTGAGCAGGAGAGGCTGTGTACGTTGGAAGTTTTAGTAGGCTAAACAATTTCAGAGGCCAAGTGTTTGTGGTTCGTTTGAGAGGTTACCAGTGGGAGATGAGGACCAGCAAGAGCTTTCAGGGCTGGCACCTTTAGTGTAGGAGCAATCGCTGGACGTTCGCAATTTCGGTGTTGAGCTCTGGCCAGATTGAGCAGGAGAGGCTGTGTACGTTGGAAGTTTTAGTAGCCTAAACAAGTTCAGAGCCCAAGTGTTTGTGGTTCGTTTGAGAGGTTACCAGTGGGAGATGAGGACCAGCAAGAGCTTTCAGGGCTGGCACCTTTAGTGTAGGAGCAATCGCTGGACGTTCACAATTTCGGTGTTGAGCTCTGGCCAGTTTGAGCAGGAGAGGCTGTGTACGTTGGAAGTTTTAGTAGGCTAAACAAGTTCAGAGGCCAAGTGTTTGTGGTTCGTTTGAGAGGTTACCAGTGGGAGATGAGGACCAGGAAGAGCTTTCAGGGCTGGCACCTTTAGTGTAGGAGCAATCGCTGGACGTTCGCAATTTCGGTGTTCAGTTCTGGCCAGATTGAGCAGGAGAGGCTGTGTACGTTGGAAGTTTTAGTAGCCTAAACAAGTTCAGAGCCCAAGTGTTTGTGGTTCGTTTGAGAGGTTACCAGTGGGAGATGAGGACCAGCAATAGCTTTCAGGGCTGGCACCTTTAGTGTAGGAGCAATCGCTGGACGTTCGCAATTTCGGTGTTGAGCTCTGGCCAGATTGAGCAGGAGAGGCTGTGTACGTTGGAAGTTTTAGTAGGCTAAACAAGTTCAGAGCCCAAGTGTTTGTGGTTCGTTTTAGAGGTTACCAGTGGGAGATGAGGACCAGCAAGAGCTTTCAGGGCTGGCACCTTTAGTGTAGGAGCAATCGCTGGACGTTCGCAATTTCGGTGTTGAGCTCTGACGTGAATTAGCGAAAGGAAGTGATGATACGTCTGGACCTTTGAGTGTCTAAACAAGTTCAGAGCCCAAGTGTTTGTGGTTCGTTTGAGAGGTTACCAGTGGGAGATGAGGACCAGCAAGAGCTTTCAGGGCTGGCACCTTTAGTGTAGGAGCAATCGCTGGACGTTCACAATTTCGGTGTTGAGCTCTGACGTGAATTAGCCAAAGGAAGCGATGATACGTCTGGACCTTTGAGTGTCTAAACAAGTTCAGAGGCCAAGTGTTTGTGGTTCGTTTGACAGGTTACCATTGGGAGATGAGGACCAGCAAGAGCTTTCAGGGCTCGCACCATTAGTGTAGGAGCAATCGCTGGACGTTCGCAATTTCGGTGTTGAATTTTGGCCAGTTTGAGCAGGAGAGGCTGTGTACGTTGGAAGTTTTAGTAGGCTAAACAAGTTCAGAGCCCAAATGTTTGTGGTTCGTTTGAGAGGTTACCAGTGGGAGATGAGGACCAGCAAGAGCTTTCAGGGCTGGCACCTTTAGTGTAGGAGCAATCGCTGGACGTTCACAATTTCGGTGTTGAGCTCTGACGTGAATTAGCCAAAGGAAGCGATGATACGTCTGGACCTTTGAGTGTCTAAACAAGTTCAGAGGCCAAGTGTTTGTGGTTCGTTTGAGAGGTTACCAGTGGGAGATGAGGACCAGCAAGAGCTTTCAGGGCTGGCACCTTTAGTGTAGGAGCAATCGCTGGACGTTCGCAATTTCGGTGTTGAGCTCTGGCCAGTTTGAGCAGGAGAGGCTGTGTACGTTGGAAGTTTTAGTAGCCTAAACAAGTTCAGAGGCCAAGTGTTTGTGGTTCCTTTGAGAGGTTACCAGTGGGAGATGAGGACCAGCAAGAGCTTTCAGGGCTGGCACCTTTAGTGTAGGAGCAATCGCTGGACGTTCACAATTTCGGTGTTGAGCTCTGGCCAGTTTGAGCAGGAGAGGCTGTGTACGTTGGAAGTTTTAGTAGGCTAAACAATTTCAGAGGCCAAGTGTTTGTGGTTCGTTTGAGAGGTTACCAGTGGGAGATGAGGACCAGCAAGAGCTTTCAGGGCTGGCACCTTTAGTGTAGGAGCAATCGCTGGACGTTCGCAATTTCGGTGTTGAGCTCTGGCCAGATTGAGCAGGAGAGGCTGTGTACGTTGGAAGTTTTAGTAGCCTAAACAAGTTCAGAGCCCAAGTGTTTGTGGTTCGTTTGAGAGGTTACCAGTGGAGATGAGGACCAGCAAGAGCTTTCAGGGCTGGCACCTTTAGTGTAGGAGCAATCGCTGGACGTTCACAATTTCGGTGTTGAGCTCTGGCCAGTTTGAGCAGGAGAGGCTGTGTACGTTGGAAGTTTTAGTAGGCTAAACAAGTTCAGAGGCCAAGTGTTTGTGGTTCGTTTGAGAGGTTACCAGTGGGAGATGAGGACCAGGAAGAGCTTTCAGGGCTGGCACCTTTAGTGTAGGAGCAATCGCTGGACGTTCGCAATTTCGGTGTTCAGTTCTGGCCAGATTGAGCAGGAGAGGCTGTGTACGTTGGAAGTTTTAGTAGCCTAAACAAGTTCAGAGCCCAAGTGTTTGTGGTTCGTTTGAGAGGTTACCAGTGGGAGATGAGGACCAGCAATAGCTTTCAGGGCTGGCACCTTTAGTGTAGGAGCAATCGCTGGACGTTCGCAATTTCGGTGTTGAGCTCTGGCCAGATTGAGCAGGAGAGGCTGTGTACGTTGGAAGTTTTAGTAGGCTAAACAAGTTCAGAGCCCAAGTGTTTGTGGTTCGTTTTAGAGGTTACCAGTGGGAGATGAGGACCAGCAAGAGCTTTCAGGGCTGGCACCTTTAGTGTAGGAGCAATCGCTGGACGTTCGCAATTTCGGTGTTGAGCTCTGACGTGAATTAGCGAAAGGAAGTGATGATACGTCTGGACCTTTGAGTGTCTAAACAAGTTCAGAGCCCAAGTGTTTGTGGTTCGTTTGAGAGGTTACCAGTGGGAGATGAGGACCAGCAAGAGCTTTCAGGGCTGGCACCTTTAGTGTAGGAGCAATCGCTGGACGTTCACAATTTCGGTGTTGAGCTCTGACGTGAATTAGCCAAAGGAAGCGATGATACGTCTGGACCTTTGAGTGTCTAAACAAGTTCAGAGGCCAAGTGTTTGTGGTTCGTTTGACAGGTTACCATTGGGAGATGAGGACCAGCAAGAGCTTTCAGGGCTCGCACCATTAGTGTAGGAGCAATCGCTGGACGTTCGCAATTTCGGTGTTGAATTTTGGCCAGTTTGAGCAGGAGAGGCTGTGTACGTTGGAAGTTTTAGTAGGCTAAACAAGTTCAGAGCCCAAATGTTTGTGGTTCGTTTGAGAGGTTACCAGTGGGAGATGAGGACCAGCAAGAGCTTTCAGGGCTGGCACCTTTAGTGTAGGAGCAATCGCTGGACGTTCGCAATTTCGGTGTTCAGTTCTGGCCAGATTGAGCAGGAGAGGCTGTGTACGTTGGAAGTTTTAGTAGGCTAAACAAGTTCAGAGCCCAAGTGTTTGTGGCTCGTTTGAGAGGTTACCAGTGGGAGATGAGGACCAGCAAGAGCTTTCAGGGCTGGCACCTTTAGTGTAGGAGCAATCGCTGGACGTTCGCAATTTCGGTGTTGAGCTCTGACGTGAATTAGCGAAAGGAAGCGATGATACGTCTGGACCTTTGGGTGTCTAAACAAGTTCGGAGCCCAAGTGTTTGTGGTTCGTTTGAGAGGTTACCAGTGGGAGATGAGGACCAGCAAGAGCTTTCAGGGCTGGCACCTTTAGTGTAGGAGCAATCGCTGGACGTTCGCAATTTCGGTGTTCAGTTCTGGCCAGATTGAGCAGGAGAGGCTGTGTACGTTGGAAGTTTTAGTAGGCTAAACAAGTTCAGAGCCCAAGTGTTTGTGGTTCGTTTGAGAGGTTACCAGTGGGAGATGAGGACCAGCAAGAGCTTTCAGGGCTGGCACCTTTAGTGTAGGAGCA
>NW_026776953.1:0-78395 GCF_030936135.1 Gavia stellata
GGGCCAGGGGATCCAGTTTGGACTGGGACAGGGCCCAGTCTGTCCTGGGAGGGGGTCAGGGGATCCAGTTTGGACTGGGAATGACGCCATTTGGTCCAGGGAGGGGGCCAGGGGATCCAGTTTGGACTGGGACAGGGCCCAGTCTGTCCTGGGAGGGGGCCAGGGGATACACTTTGGCCTGGGAATTATCCCAGTCTTAACTGGGAGGGGACGGGGTATCCAGTTTGGACTGGCACAGGGCCCAGTCTGTCATGGGATGGGGACAGGGGGTCCAGTTTGGACTGGGAATGACCCCATTCTGTCCTGGGAGGGGGCCAGGGGTCCGGTTTGGACTGGAAGTTATCCCAGTTTGTCCTGGGAGGGGGCCAGGGGATCCAGTTTGGACTGGGAATGATCCCAGTTTGTCCTGGGAGGGGGCCAGGGGATCCAGTTTGGACAGGGAATGACTCCATTTAGTCCTGGGAGGAGGCCAGGGGATCAAGTTTGGACTGGGAGAGGTCCCAGTCTGTTCTGGGAAGGGGCCAGGGGATCCAGTTTGGACTGGGACAGGGCCCAGTCTGTCCTGGGAGGGGTCCAGGGGGTCCAGTTTGGACAGGGATACGGCCCAGTCTGTCCTGGGAGGGGGCAGGGGATCCAGTTTGGACTGGGAATGATCCCATTCTGTCCTGGGAGGGGGCCAGGGGATCCCGTTTCGACTAGGACAGGGCCCAGTCTGTCCTGGGAGGGGGCCAGGGGATCCAGGTTGGAATGGGAATGATCCCATTTGGTTCTGGGAGGGGGCCAGGGAATCCAGTTTGGACTGGGAATGACCCCATTTGGTCCTGGGAGGGGGCCAGGGGATCCAGTTTGGATTGGGACAGGGCCCAGTCTGTCCTGGGAGGGGGCCAGGGGATCCAGTTGCGACTGGGATAGGGCCCACTCTGTCCTGGGAGGGGGTTAGGGGATCCAGTTTGGACTGGGAATGACCCCATTTGGTCCTGGGAGGGGGCCAGGGGATCCAGTCTGGATTGGGACATGGCCCAGTCTGTCCTGGGAGGGGGCCAGGGGATCCAGATTGTACTGGGACAGGGCCCAGTCTGTCCTGGGAGGCGACCAGGGGTTCCACTTTGGACTGGGAATTATCCCAGTCTTAACTGGGAGGGGACAGGGGATCTAGTTTGGATTGGGACAGGGCCCAGTCAGTCATGGGATGGGGCCAGGGGATCCAGTTTGGACTGGAAGTTATCCCATCTGTCCTGGGAGCGGGTTCAGGGGATCCAATTTGGAATGGGAATGATCCCATTTGGTTCTGGGAGGGGCCAGGGGATCCACTTTGGACTGCGAATGACCCCATTTGGTCCTGGGAGGGGGCCAGGGGATCCAGTTTGTACTGGGACAGGGCCCAGTCTGTAGTGAGAGGAGGCCGGGGCATCCACATTGGACTGGGAATGACCCCATTCTGTCCTGGGAGGGGGCCAGGGGATCCATTTTGGACTGGGACAGGGCCCAGTCTGTCCTGGGAGGGGGCCAGGGGACCCAGGTTGGACTGGGACAGGGCCCAGTCTGTCCTGGGAGGGGGCCAGGGGATACACTTTGGCCTGGGAATTATCCCAGTCTTAACTGGGAGGGGACGGGGTATCCAGTTTGGACTGGCACAGGGCCCAGTCTGTCATGGGATGGGGACAGGGGGTCCAGTTTGGACTGGGAATGACCCCATTCTGTCCTGGGAGGGGGCCAGGGGTCCGGTTTGGACTGGAAGTTATCCCATCTGTCCTGGGAGGGGGCCAGGGGATCCAGTTTGGACTGGGAATGATCCCAGTTTGTCCTGGGAGGGGGCCAGGGGATCCAGTTTGGACTGGGAATGACTCCATTTGGTCCTGGGAGGGGGCCAGGGGATCCAGTTTGGAATGGGAATTATCCTAGTCTGCACTGGGAGAGGGCCAGGGGATCCAGTTTGGACTGGAAAAGATCCCAGTCTGTCCTGGGACAGGGCCAGGGGATCCAGATTGGAGTGGGACAGGGCCCAGTCTCTCCTGGGAGGGGGCCAGGGGATCCAGTTTGGACTGGGAAGTATCCTACTCTGCACTGGGAGAGGGCCAGGGGATCCACTTTGGACTGGGAATGATTCCAGTCTGTCCTGGGAGGGGGCCAGGGGATCCACTTTGGACTGGGACAGGGCCCAGTCTGTCCTGGGAAGGGGCCAGGGGATCCAGATTGGACTGGGACAGGGCCCAGTCTGTCCTGGGAGGGGACCAGGGGATCCAGTTTGGACTGGGAGTGATCCCAGTCTGTCCTGGGAGGGGGCCACGGGATCCAGGTTGGAATGGGACAGGGCCCAGTCTGTCCTGGGAGGGGGCCAGGGGATCCAGGTTGGAATGGGAATGATCCCATTTGGTTCTGGGAGCGGGCCAGGGAATCCAGTTTGGACTGGGAATGACCCCATTTGGTCCTGGGAGGGGGCCAGGGGATCCAGTTTTGACTGGGACAGGGCCCACTCTGTCCTGAGAGGGGGTTAGGGGATCCAGTTTGGACTGGGAATGACCCTATTTGGTCCTGGGAGGGGGCCAGGGGATCCAGTTTGGATTGGGACATGGCCCAGTCTGTCCTGGGAGGGGGCCAGGGGATCCAGATTGTACTGGGACAGGGCCCAGTCTGTCCTGGGAGGCGACCAGGCGTTCCACTTTGGACTGGGAATTATCCCAGTCTTAACTGGGAGGGGCCAGGGGATCCAGTTTGGACTGGAAGTTATCCCATCTGCCCTGGGAGCGGGTCCAGGGGATCCACTTTGGACTGGGAATGATCCCAGTTTGTCCTGGGAGGGGGCCAGGGGATCCAGTTTGGACTGGGACAGGGCTGAGTCTGTAGTGAGAGGAGGCCAGGGCATCCACATTGGACTGGGAATGATCCCATTCTGTCCTAGGAGGGGGCCAGGGGATCTAGTTTGGACTGGGACACGGCCCAGTCTGTCCTGGGAGGGGGTCAGGGGATCCAGTTTGGACTGGGAATGATGCCATTTGGTCCAGGGAGGGGGCCAGGGGATCCAGTTTGAATTGAGACAGGGCCCAGTCTGTCCTGGGAGGGGGCCAGGGGACCCAGGTTGGACTGGGACAGGGCCCAGTCTGTCCTGGGAGGGGGCCAGGGGATACACTTTGGCCTGGGAATTATCCCAGTCTTAACTGGGAGGGGACGGGATATCCAGTTTGGACTGGCACAGGGCCCAGTCTGTCATGGGATGGGGACAGGGGATCCAGTTTGGACTGGGAATGACCCCATTCTGTCCTGGGAGGGGGCCAGGGGTCCGGTTTGGACTGGAAGTTATCCCATCTGTCCTGGGAGGGGGCCAGGGGATCCAGTTTGGACTGGGAATGATCCCAGTTTGTCCTGGGAGGGGGCCAGGGGATCCAGTCTGGACTGGGAGTGATCCCAGTCTGTCCTGGGAGGGGGCCAGGGGATCTAGTTTGGACTGGAACAGGGACCAGCGTGTCCTGGGATGGGTCCAGGGGATCCAGTCTGGACTGGGAATGATCCCAGTCTGTCCTGGGAGGGGGCTAGGGGATCCAATTTGGACTGGGACAGGGCTCAGTCTATCCTGGGAACGGGCCAGGGGATCCAGTTTGGAATGGGAATGATCCCATTTGGTACTGGGAGGGGGCCAGGGAATCCAGTTTGGACTGGGAATGATCCCAGTCTCTCCTGGGAGGGGGCCAGGGGATCCCGTTTCGACTGAGAAAGGGCCCAGTCTGTCCTGGGAGGGGGCCCACGGGATCCAGGTTGGAATGGGACAGGGCCCAGTCTGTCCTGGGAGGGGGCCACGGGATCCAGGTTGGAATGGGACAGGGCCCAGTCTGTCATGGGAGGGGGCCAGGGGATCCAGGTTGGAAGGGGAATGATCCCATTTGGTTCTGGGAGGGGGCCAGGGAACCCAGTTTGGACTGGGAATGACCCCATTTGGTCCTGGGAGGGGGCCAGGGGATCCAGTTTGGATTGGGACAGGGCGAGTCTGTCCTGGGAGGGGGCCAGGGTATCCAGGTTGGCCTGGGACAGGGCCCAGTCTGTCCTGGGAGGGGGCCAGGGGATCCAGTTTTGACTGGGACAGGGCCCACTCTGTCCTGGGAGGGGGGTAGGGGATCCAGTTTGGACTGGGAATGACCCTATTTGGTCCTGGGAGGGGGCCAGGGGATCCAGTTTGGATTGGGACATGGCCCAGTCTGTCCTGGGAGGGGGCCAGGGGATCCAGATTGTACTGGGACAGGGCCCAGTCTGTCCTGGGAGGCGACCAGGGGTTCCACTTTGGACTGGGAATTATCCCAGTCTTAACTGGGAGGGGACAGGGGATCTAGTTTCGACTGGGACAGGGCCCAGTCAGTCATGGGATGGGGCCAGGGGATCCAGTTTGGACTGGAAGTTATCCCATCTGTCCTGGGAGCGGGTCCAGGGGATCCACTTTGGACTGGGAATGACCCCATTTGCTCCTGGGAGGGGGCCAGGGGATCCAGTTTGGACTGGGACAGGGCCCAGTCTGTCCTGGGAGGGGGCCAGGGGACCCAGGTTTGACTGGGACAGGGCCCAGTCTGTCCTGGGAGGGGGCCAGGGGATACACTTTGGCCTGGGAATTATCCCAGTCTTAACTGGGAGGGGACGGGGTATCCAGTTTGGACTGGCACAGGGCCCAGTCTGTCATGGGATGGGGACAGGGGGTCCAGTTTGGACTGGGAATGACCCCATTCTGTCCTGGGAGGGGGCCAGGGGTCCGGTTTGGACTGGAAGTTATCCCATCTGTCCTGGGAGGGGGCCAGGGGATCCAGTTTGGACTGGGAATGATCCCAGTTTGTCCTGGGAGGGGGCCAGGGGATCCAGTTTGGACAGGGAATGACTCCATTTAGTCCTGGGAGGAGGCCAGGGGATCCAGTTTGGACTGGGAGTGGTCCCAGTCTGTTCTGGGAAGGGGCCAGGGGATCCAGTTTGGACTGGGACAGGGCCCAGTCTGTCCTGGGAGGGGTCCAGGGGGTCCAGTTTGGACAGGGACACGGCCCAGTCTGTCCTGGGAGGGGGCAGGGGATCCAGTTTGGACTGGGAATGATCCCATTCTGTCCTGGGAGGGGGCCAGGGGATCCCGTTTCGACTAGGACAGGGCCCAGTCTGTCCTGGGAGGGGGCCAGGGGATCCAGGTTGGAATGGGAATGATCCCATTTGGTTCTGGGAGGGGGCCAGGGAATCCAGTTTGGACTGGGAATGACCCCATTTGGTCCTGGGAGGGGGCCAGGGGATCCAGTTTGGATTGGGACAGGGCCCAGTCTGTCCTGGGAGGGGGCCAGGGGATCCAGTTGCGACTGGGATAGGGCCCACTCTGTCCTGGGAGGGGGTTAGGGGATCCAGTTTGGACTGGGAATGACCCCATTTGGTCCTGGGAGGGGGCCAGGGGATCCAGTCTGGATTGGGACATGGCCCAGTCTGTCCTGGGAGGGGGCCAGGGGATCCAGATTGTACTGGGACAGGGCCCAGTCTGTCCTGGGAGGCGACCAGGGGTTCCACTTTGGACTGGGAATTATCCCAGTCTTAACTGGGAGGGGACAGGGGATCTAGTTTGGATTGGGACAGGGCCCAGTCAGTCATGGGATGGGGCCAGGGGATCCAGTTTGGACTGGAAGTTATCCCATCTGTCCTGGGAGCGGGTTCAGGGGATCCAATTTGGAATGGGAATGATCCCAATTTGTCCTGGGAGGGGGCAGGGGATCCACTTTGGACTGCGACTGACCCCATTTGGTCCTGGGAGGGGGCCAGGGGATCCAGTTTGTACTGGGACAGGGCCCAGTCTGTAGTGAGAGGAGGCCGGGGCATCCACATTGGACTGGGAATGACCCCATTCTGTCCTGGGAGGGGGCCAGGGGATCCATTTTGGACTGGGACAGGGCCCAGTCTGTCCTGGGAGGGGGCCAGGGGACCCAGGTTGGACTGGGACAGGGCCCAGTCTGTCCTGGGAGGGGGCCAGGGGATACACTTTGGCCTGGGAATTATCCCAGTCTTAACTGGGAGGGGACGGGGTATCCAGTTTGGACTGGCACAGGGCCCAGTCTGTCATGGGATGGGGACAGGGGGTCCAGTTTGGACTGGGAATGACCCCATTCTGTCCTGGGAGGGGGCCAGGGGTCCGGTTTGGACTGGAAGTTATCCCATCTGTCCTGGGAGGGGGCCAGGGGATCCAGTTTGGACTGGGAATGATCCCAGTTTGTCCTGGGAGGGGGCCAGGGGATCCAGTTTGGACAGGGAATGACTCCATTTAGTCCTGGGAGGAGGCCAGGGGATCCAGTTTGGACTGGGAGTGGTCCCAGTCTGTTCTGGGAAGGGGCCAGGGGATCCAGTTTGGACTGGGACAGGGCCCAGTCTGTCCTGGGAGGGGTCCAGGGGGTCCAGTTTGGACAGGGACACGGCCCAGTCTGTCCTGGGAGGGGGCAGGGGATCCAGTTTGGACTGGGAATGATCCCATTCTGTCCTGGGAGGGGGCCAGGGGATCCCGTTTCGACTAGGACAGGGCCCAGTCTGTCCTGGGAGGGGGCCAGGGGATCCAGGTTGGAATGGGAATGATCCCATTTGGTTCTGGGAGGGGGCCAGGGAATCCAGTTTGGACTGGGAATGACCCCATTTGGTCCTGGGAGGGGGCCAGGGGATCCAGTTTGGATTGGGACAGGGCCCAGTCTGTCCTGGGAGGGGGCCAGGGGATCCAGTTGCGACTGGGATAGGGCCCACTCTGTCCTGGGAGGGGGTTAGGGGATCCAGTTTGGACTGGGAATGACCCCATTTGGTCCTGGGAGGGGGCCAGGGGATCCAGTCTGGATTGGGACATGGCCCAGTCTGTCCTGGGAGGGGGCCAGGGGATCCAGATTGTACTGGGACAGGGCCCAGTCTGTCCTGGGAGGCGACCAGGGGTTCCACTTTGGACTGGGAATTATCCCAGTCTTAACTGGGAGGGGACAGGGGATCTAGTTTGGATTGGGACAGGGCCCAGTCAGTCATGGGATGGGGCCAGGGGATCCAGTTTGGACTGGAAGTTATCCCATCTGTCCTGGGAGCGGGTTCAGGGGATCCAATTTGGAATGGGAATGATCCCAATTTGTCCTGGGAGGGGGCAGGGGATCCACTTTGGACTGCGACTGACCCCATTTGGTCCTGGGAGGGGGCCAGGGGATCCAGTTTGTACTGGGACAGGGCCCAGTCTGTAGTGAGAGGAGGCCGGGGCATCCACATTGGACTGGGAATGACCCCATTCTGTCCTGGGAGGGGGCCAGGGGATCCATTTTGGACTGGGACAGGGCCCAGTCTGTCCTGGGAGGGGGCCAGGGGACCCAGGTTGGACTGGGACAGGGCCCAGTCTGTCCTGGGAGGGGGCCAGGGGATACACTTTGGCCTGGGAATTATCCCAGTCTTAACTGGGAGGGGACGGGGTATCCAGTTTGGACTGGCACAGGGCCCAGTCTGTCATGGGATGGGGACAGGGGGTCCAGTTTGGACTGGGAATGACCCCATTCTGTCCTGGGAGGGGGCCAGGGGTCCGGTTTGGACTGGAAGTTATCCCATCTGTCCTGGGAGGGGGCCAGGGGATCCAGTTTGGACTGGGAATGACTCCATTTGGTCCTGGGAGGGGGCCAGGGGATCCAGTTTGGACTGGGAATGACTCCATTTGGTCCTGGGAGGGGGCCAGGGGATCCAGTTTGGAATGGGAATTATCCTAGTCTGCACTGGGAGAGGGCCAGGGGATCCAGTTTGGACTGGAAAAGATCCCAGTCTGTCCTGGGACAGGGCCAGGGGATCCAGATTGGAGTGGGACAGGGCCCAGTCTCTCCTGGGAGGGGGCCAGGGGATCCAGTTTGGACTGGGAAGTATCCTACTCTGCACTGGGAGAGGGCCAGGGGATCCACTTTGGACTGGGAATGATTCCAGTCTGTCCTGGGAGGGGGCCAGGGGATCCACTTTGGACTGGGACAGGGCCCAGTCTGTCCTGGGAAGGGGCCAGGGGATCCAGATTGGACTGGGACAGGGCCCAGTCTGTCCTGGGAGGGGGCCAGGGGATCCAGTTTGGACTGGGAGTGATCCCAGTCTGTCCTGGGAGGGGGCCACGGGATCCAGGTTGGAATGGGACAGGGCCCAGTCTGTCCTGGGAGGGGGCCAGGGGATCCAGGTTGGAATGGGAATGATCCCATTTGGTTCTGGGAGGGGGCCAGGGAACCCAGTTTGGACTGGGAATGACCCCATTTGGTCCTGGGAGGGGGCCAGGGGATCCAGTTTGGATTGGGACAGGGCCCAGTCTGTCCTGGGAGGGGGCCAGGGTATCCAGGTTGGCCTGGGACAGGGCCCAGTCTGTCCTGGGAGGGGGCCAGGGGATCCAGTTTTGACTGGGACAGGGCCCACTCTGTCCTGGGAGGGGGGTAGGGGATCCAGTTTGGACTGGGAATGACCCTATTTGGTCCTGGGAGGGGGCCAGGGGATCCAGTTTGGATTGGGACATGGCCCAGTCTGTCCTGGGAGGGGGCCAGGGGATCCAGATTGTACTGGGACAGGGCCCAGTCTGTCCTGGGAGGCGACCAGGGGTTCCACTTTGGACTGGGAATTATCCCAGTCTTAACTGGGAGGGGACAGGGGATCTAGTTTCGACTGGGACAGGGCCCAGTCAGTCATGGGATGGGGCCAGGGGATCCAGTTTGGACTGGAAGTTATCCCATCTGTCCTGGGAGCGGGTCCAGGGGATCCACTTTGGACTGGGAATGACCCCATTTGCTCCTGGGAGGGGGCCAGGGGATCCAGTTTGGATTGGGACAGGGCCCAGTCTGTCCTGGGAGGGGGCCAGGGGACCCAGGTTTGACTGGGACAGGGCCCAGTCTGTCCTGGGAGGGGGCCAGGGGATACACTTTGGCCTGGGAATTATCCCAGTCTTAACTGGGAGGGGACGGGGTATCCAGTTTGGACTGGCACAGGGCCCAGTCTGTCATGGGATGGGGACAGGGGGTCCAGTTTGGACTGGGAATGACCCCATTCTGTCCTGGGAGGGGGCCAGGGGTCCGGTTTGGACTGGAAGTTATCCCATCTGTCCTGGGAGGGGGCCAGGGGATCCAGTTTGGACTGGGAATGATCCCAGTTTGTCCTGGGAGGGGGCCAGGGGATCCAGTTTGGACAGGGAATGACTCCATTTAGTCCTGGGAGGAGGCCAGGGGATCCAGTTTGGACTGGGAGTGGTCCCAGTCTGTTCTGGGAAGGGGCCAGGGGATCCAGTTTGGACTGGGACAGGGCCCAGTCTGTCCTGGGAGGGGTCCAGGGGGTCCAGTTTGGACAGGGACACGGCCCAGTCTGTCCTGGGAGGGGGCAGGGGATCCAGTTTGGACTGGGAATGATCCCATTCTGTCCTGGGAGGGGGCCAGGGGATCCCGTTTCGACTAGGACAGGGCCCAGTCTGTCCTGGGAGGGGGCCAGGGGATCCAGGTTGGAATGGGAATGATCCCATTTGGTTCTGGGAGGGGGCCAGGGAATCCAGTTTGGACTGGGAATGACCCCATTTGGTCCTGGGAGGGGGCCAGGGGATCCAGTTTGGATTGGGACAGGGCCCAGTCTGTCCTGGGAGGGGGCCAGGGGATCCAGTTGCGACTGGGATAGGGCCCACTCTGTCCTGGGAGGGGGTTAGGGGATCCAGTTTGGACTGGGAATGACCCCATTTGGTCCTGGGAGGGGGCCAGGGGATCCAGTCTGGATTGGGACATGGCCCAGTCTGTCCTGGGAGGGGGCCAGGGGATCCAGATTGTACTGGGACAGGGCCCAGTCTGTCCTGGGAGGCGACCAGGGGTTCCACTTTGGACTGGGAATTATCCCAGTCTTAACTGGGAGGGGACAGGGGATCTAGTTTGGATTGGGACAGGGCCCAGTCAGTCATGGGATGGGGCCAGGGGATCCAGTTTGGACTGGAAGTTATCACATCTGTCCTGGGAGCGGGTTCAGGGGATCCAATTTGGAATGGGAATGATCCCAATTTGTCCTGGGAGGGGGCAGGGGATCCACTTTGGACTGCGACTGACCCCATTTGGTCCTGGGAGGGGGCCAGGGGATCCATTTTGTACTGGGACAGGGCCCAGTCTGTAGTGAGAGGAGGCCGGGGCATCCACATTGGACTGGGAATGACCCCATTCTGTCCTGGGAGGGGGCCAGGGGATCCATTTTGGACTGGGACAGGGCCCAGTCTGTCCTGGGAGGGGGCCAGGGGACCCAGGTTGGACTGGGACAGGGCCCAGTCTGTCCTGGGAGGGGGCCAGGGGATACACTTTGGCCTGGGAATTATCCCAGTCTTAACTGGGAGGGGACGGGGTATCCAGTTTGGACTGGCACAGGGCCCAGTCTGTCATGGGATGGGGACAGGGGGTCCAGTTTGGACTGGGAATGACCCCATTCTGTCCTGGGAGGGGGCCAGGGGTCCGGTTTGGACTGGAAGTTATCCCATCTGTCCTGGGAGGGGGCCAGGGGATCCAGTTTGGACTGGGAATGATCCCAGTTTGCCCTGGGAGGGGGCCAGGGGATCCAGTTTGGACAGGGAATGACTCCATTTAGTCCTGGGAGGAGGCCAGGGGATCCAGTTTGGACTGGGAGTGGTCCCAGTCTGTTCTGGGAAGGGGCCAGGGGATCCAGTTTGGACTGGGACAGGGCCCAGTCTGTCCTGGGAGGGGTCCAGGGGGTCCAGTTTGGACAGGGACACGGCCCAGTCTGTCCTGGGAGGGGGCAGGGGATCCAGTTTGGACTGGGAATGATCCCATTCTGTCCTGGGAGGGGGCCAGGGGATCCCGTTTCGACTAGGACAGGGCCCAGTCTGTCCTGGGAGGGGGCCAGGGGATCCAGGTTGGAATGGGAATGATCCCATTTGGTTCTGGGAGGGGGCCAGGGAATCCAGTTTGGACTGGGAATGACCCCATTTGGTCCTGGGAGGGGGCCAGGGGATCCAGTTTGGATTGGGACAGGGCCCAGTCTGTCCTGGGAGGGGGCCAGGGGATCCAGTTGCGACTGGGATAGGGCCCACTCTGTCCTGGGAGGGGGTTAGGGGATCCAGTTTGGACTGGGAATGACCCCATTTGGTCCTGGGAGGGGGCCAGGGGATCCAGTCTGGATTGGGACATGGCCCACTCTGTCCTGGGAGGGGGCCAGGGGATCCAGATTGTACTGGGACAGGGCCCAGTCTGTCCTGGGAGGCGACCAGGGGTTCCACTTTGGACTGGGAATTATCCCAGTCTTAACTGGGAGGGGACAGGGGATCTAGTTTGGATTGGGACAGGGCCCAGTCAGTCATGGGATGGGGCCAGGGGATCCAGTTTGGACTGGAAGTTATCCCATCTGTCCTGGGAGCGGGTTCAGGGGATCCAATTTGGAATGGGAATGATCCCAATTTGTCCTGGGAGGGGGCAGGGGATCCACTTTGGACTGCGACTGACCCCATTTGGTCCTGGGAGGGGGCCAGGGGATCCAGTTTGTACTGGGACAGGGCCCAGTCTGTAGTGAGAGGAGGCCGGGGCATCCACATTGGACTGGGAATGACCCCATTCTGTCCTGGGAGGGGGCCAGGGGATCCATTTTGGACTGGGACAGGGCCCAGTCTGTCCTGGGAGGGGGCCAGGGGACCCAGGTTGGACTGGGACAGGGCCCAGTCTGTCCTGGGAGGGGGCCAGGGGATACACTTTGGCCTGGGAATTATCCCAGTCTTAACTGGGAGGGGACGGGGTATCCAGTTTGGACTGGCACAGGGCCCAGTCTGTCATGGGATGGGGACAGGGGGTCCAGTTTGGACTGGGAATGACCCCATTCTGTCCTGGGAGGGGGCCAGGGGTCCGGTTTGGACTGGAAGTTATCCCATCTGTCCTGGGAGGGGGCCAGGGGATCCAGTTTGGACTGGGAATGATCCCAGTTTGTCCTGGGAGGGGGCCAGGGGATCCAGTTTGGACTGGGAATGACTCCATTTGGTCCTGGGAGGGGGCCAGGGGATCCAGTTTGGAATGGGAATTATCCTAGTCTGCACTGGGAGAGGGCCAGGGGATCCAGTTTGGACTGGAAAAGATCCCAGTCTGTCCTGGGACAGGGCCAGGGGATCCAGATTGGAGTGGGACAGGGCCCAGTCTCTCCTGGGAGGGGGCCAGGGGATCCAGTTTGGACTGGGAAGTATCCTACTCTGCACTGGGAGAGGGCCAGGGGATCCACTTTGGACTGGGAATGATTCCAGTCTGTCCTGGGAGGGGGCCAGGGGATCCACTTTGGACTGGGACAGGGCCCAGTCTGTCCTGGGAAGGGGCCAGGGGATCCAGTTTGGACTGGGACAGGGTCCAGTCTGTCCTGGGAGGGGGCCAGGGGTTCCAGTTTGGACTGGGAGTGATCCCAGTCTGTCCTGGGAGGGGGCCACGGGATCCAGGTTGGAATGGGACAGGGCCCAGTCTGTCCTGGGAGGGGGCCAGGGGATCCAGGTTGGAATGGGAATGATCCCATTTGGTTCTGGGAGCGGGCCAGGGAATCCAGTTTGGACTGGGAATGACCCCATTTGGTCCTGGGAGGGGGCCAGGGGATCCAGTTTTGACTGGGACAGGGCCCACTCTGTCCTGAGAGGGGGTTAGGGGATCCAGTTTGGACTGGGAATGACCCTATTTGGTCCTGGGAGGGGGCCAGGGGATCCAGTTTGGATTGGGACATGGCCCAGTCTGTCCTGGGAGGGGGCCAGGGGATCCAGATTGTACTGGGACAGGGCCCAGTCTGTCCTGGGAGGCGACCAGGCGTTCCACTTTGGACTGGGAATTATCCCAGTCTTAACTGGGAGGGGCCAGGGGATCCAGTTTGGACTGGAAGTTATCCCATCTGCCCTGGGAGCGGGTCCAGGGGATCCAGTTTGGACTGGGAATGATCCCAGTTTGTCCTGGGAGGGGGCAGGGGATCCACTTTGGACTGGGAATGACCCCATTTGCTCCTGGGAGGGGGCCAGGGGATCCAGTTTGGACTGGGACAGGGCCGAGTCTGTAGTGAGAGGAGGCCAGGGCATCCACATTGGACTGGGAATGATCCCATTCTGTCCTAGGAGGGGGCCAGGGGATCTAGTTTGGACTGGGACACGGCCCAGTCTGTCCTGGGAGGGGGTCAGGGGATCCAGTTTGGACTGGGAATGATGCCATTTGGTCCAGGGAGGGGGCCAGGGGATCCAGTTTGAATTGAGACAGGGCCCAGTCTGTCCTGGGAGGGGGCCAGGGGACCCAGGTTGGACTGGGACAGGGCCCAGTCTGTCCTGGGAGGGGGCCAGGGGATACACTTTGGCCTGGGAATTATCCCAGTCTTAACTGGGAGGGGACGGGATATCCAGTTTGGACTGGCACAGGGCCCAGTCTGTCATGGGATGGGGACAGGGGATCCAGTTTGGACTGGGAATGACCCCATTCTGTCCTGGGAGGGGGCCAGGGGTCCAGTTTGGACTGGAAGTTATCCCATCTGTCCTGGGAGGGGGCCAGGGGATCCAGTTTGGACTGGGAATGATCCCAGTTTGTCCTGGGAGGGGGCCAGGGATCCAGTCTGGACTGGGAGTGATCCCAGTCTGTCCTGGGAGGGGGCCAGGGGATCTAGTTTGGACTGGGACAGGGACCAGCGTGTCCTGGGATGGGTCCAGGGGATCCAGTCTGGACTGGGAATGATCCCAGTCTGTCCTGGGAGGGGGCTAGGGGATCCAATTTGGACTGGGACAGGGCTCAGTCTATCCTGGGAACGGGCCAGGGGATCCAGTTTGGAATGGGAATGATCCCATTTGGTACTGGGAGGGGGCCAGGGAATCCAGTTTGGACTGGGAATGATCCCAGTCTCTCCTGGGAGGGGGCCAGGGGATCCCGTTTCGACTGAGAAAGGGCCCAGTCTGTCCTGGGAGGGGGCCACGGGATCCAGGTTGGAATGGGACAGGGCCCAGTCTGTCCTGGGAGGGGGCCAGGGGATCCAGGTTGGAAGGGGAATGATCCCATTTGGTTCTGGGAGCGGGCCAGGGAATCCAGTTTGGACTGGGAATGACCCCATTTGGTCCTGGGAGGGGGCCAGGGGATCCAGTTTGGATTGGGACAGGGCCCAGTCTGTCCTGGGAGGGGGCCAGGGGATCCAGGTTGGACTGGGACAGGGCCCAGTCTGTCCTGGGAGGGGGCCAGGGGATCCAGTTTTGACTGGGACAGGGCCCACTCTGTCCTGAGAGGGGGTTAGGGGATCCAGTTTGGACTGGGAATGACCCCATTCTGTCCTGGGAGGGGGCCAGGGGTCCGGTTTGGACTGGAAGTTATCCCATCTGTCCTGGGAGGGGGCCAGGGGATCCAGTCTGGACTGGGAATGATCCCAGTTTATCCTGGGCGGGGGCCAGGGGATCCAGTTTGGACTGGGAATGATCCTAGTCGGTCCTGGGAGGGGGCCAGGGGATCCAGTTTGGACTGGGAATGATCCCAGTCTGTCTTGGGAGGGGGCCAGGGGATCCAGTTTGGACTAGGAGAGGTCCCAGTCTGTTCTGGGAAGGGGCCAGGGGATCCAGTTTGGACTGGGATAGGGCCCAGTCTGTCCTGGGAGGGGGCCAGGGGATCCAGTTTGGACTGGGACAGGGCCCAATCTGTCCTGGGAGGGGGCCAGGGAATCCACTCTGGACTGGGAATGATCCTATTTGGTCCTGGGAGGGGGCCAGCGGATCCAGTTTGGAATGGGAATGACCGCATTTGGTACTGGGAGGGGGCCAGGGAATCCAGTTTGGAGTGGGAATGACCCCATTTGGTCCAGGGAGGGGGCCAGGGGATACACTTTGGCCTGGGAATTATCCCAGTCTTAACTGGGAGGGGACAGGGTATCCAGTTTGGACTGGCACAGGGCCCAGTCTGTCATGGGAGGGGGCCAGGAGATCCAGGTTGGAATGGGACAGGGCCCAGTCTGTCCTGGGAGGGGGCCAGGGGATCCAGGTTGGAAGGGGAATGATCCCATTTGGTTCTGGGAGGGGGCCAGGGAACCCAGTTTGGACTGGGAATGACCCCATTTGGTCCTGGGAGGGGGCCAGGGGATCCAGTTTGGATTGGGACAGGGCCCAGTCTGTCCTGGGAGGGGGCCAGGGGATCCAGGTTGGCCTGGGACAGGGCCCAGTCTGTCCTGGGAGGGGGCCAGGGGATCCAGTTTTGACTGGGACAGGGCCCACTCTGTCCTGGGAGGGGGGTAGGGGATCCAGTTTGGACTGGGAATGACCCTATTTGGTCCTGGGAGGGGGCCAGGGGATCCAGTTTGGATTGGGACATGGCCCAGTCTGTCCTGGGAGGGGGCCAGGGGATCCAGATTGTACTGGGACAGGGCCCAGTCTGTCCTGGGAGGCGACCAGGGGTTCCACTTTGGACTGGGAATTATCCCAGTCTTAACTGGGAGGGGACAGGGGATCTAGTTTCGACTGGGACAGGGCCCAGTCAGTCATGGGATGGGGCCAGGGGATCCAGTTTGGACTGGAAGTTATCCCATCTGTCCTGGGAGCGGGTCCAGGGGATCCACTTTGGACTGGGAATGACCCCATTTGCTCCTGGGAGGGGGCCAGGGGATCCAGTTTGGACTGGGACAGGGCCCAGTCTGTCCTGGGAGGGGGTCAGGGGATCCAGTTTGGACTGGGAATGACGCCATTTGGTCCAGGGAGGGGGCCAGGGGATCCAGTTTGGACTGGGACAGGGCCCAGTCTGTCCTGGGAGGGGGCCAGGGGATACACTTTGGCCTGGGAATTATCCCAGTCTTAACTGGGAGGGGACGGGGTATCCAGTTTGGACTGGCACAGGGCCCAGTCTGTCATGGGATGGGGACAGGGGGTCCAGTTTGGACTGGGAATGACCCCATTCTGTCCTGGGAGGGGGCCAGGGGTCCGGTTTGGACTGGAAGTTATCCCATCTGTCCTGGGAGGGGGCCAGGGGATCCAGTTTGGACTGGGAATGATCCCAGTTTGTCCTGGGAGGGGGCCAGGGGATCCAGTTTGGACAGGGAATGACTCCATTTAGTCCTGGGAGGAGGCCAGGGGATCAAGTTTGGACTGGGAGAGGTCCCAGTCTGTTCTGGGAAGGGGCCAGGGGATCCAGTTTGGACTGGGACAGGGCCCAGTCTGTCCTGGGAGGGGTCCAGGGGGTCCAGTTTGGACAGGGACACGGCCCAGTCTGTCCTGGGAGGGGGCAGGGGATCCAGTTTGGACTGGGAATGATCCCATTCTGTCCTGGGAGGGGGCCAGGGGATCCCGTTTCGACTAGGACAGGGCCCAGTCTGTCCTGGGAGGGGGCCAGGGGATCCAGGTTGGAATGGGAATGATCCCATTTGGTTCTGGGAGGGGGCCAGGGAATCCAGTTTGGACTGGGAATGACCCCATTTGGTCCTGGGAGGGGGCCAGGGGATCCAGTTTGGATTGGGACAGGGCCCAGTCTGTCCTGGGAGGGGGCCAGGGGATCCAGTTGCGACTGGGATAGGGCCCACTCTGTCCTGGGAGGGGGTTAGGGGATCCAGTTTGGACTGGGAATGACCCTATTTGATCCTGGGAGGGGGCCAGGGGATCCAGTCTGGATTGGGACATGGCCCAGTCTGTCCTGGGAGGGGGCCAGGGGATCCAGATTGTACTGGGACAGGGCCCAGTCTGTCCTGGGAGGCGACCAGGGGTTCCACTTTGGACTGGGAATTATCCCAGTCTTAACTGGGAGGGGACAGGGGATCTAGTTTGGATTGGGACAGGGCCCAGTCAGTCATGGGATGGGGCCAGGGGATCCAGTTTGGACTGGAAGTTATCCCATCTGTCCTGGGAGCGGGTTCAGGGGATCCAATTTGGAATGGGAATGATCCCAATTTGTCCTGGGAGGGGGCAGGGGATCCACTTTGGACTGCGAATGACCCCATTTGGTCCTGGGAGGGGGCCAGGGGATCCAGTTTGTACTGGGACAGGGCCCAGTCTGTAGTGAGAGGAGGCCGGGGCATCCACATTGGACTGGGAATGACCCCATTCTGTCCTGGGAGGGGGCCAGGGGATCCAGGTTGGACTGGGACAGGGCCCAGTCTGTCCTGGGAGGGGGTCAGGGGACCCAGGTTGGACTGGGACAGGGCCCAGTCTGTCCTGGGAGGGGGCCAGGGGATACACTTTGGCCTGGGAATTATCCCAGTCTTAACTGGGAGGGGACGGGGTATCCAGTTTGGACTGGCACAGGGCCCAGTCTGTCATGGGATGGGGACAGGGGGTCCAGCTTGGACTGGGAATGACCCCATTCTGTCCTGGGAGGGGGCCAGGGGTCCGGTTTGGACTGGAAGTTATCCCATCTGTCCTGGGAGGGGGCCAGGGGATCCAGTTTGGACTGGGAATGACTCCATTTGGTCCTGGGAGGGGGCCAGGGGATCCAGTTTGGAATGGGAATTATCCTAGTCTGCACTGGGAGAGGGCCAGGGGATCCAGTTTGGACTGGAAAAGATCCCAGTCTGTCCTGGGAGGGGGCCAGGGGATCCAGATTGGAGTGGGACAGGGCCCAGTCTCTCCTGGGAGGGGGCCAGGGGATCCAGTTTGGACTGGGAAGTATCCTACTCTGCACTGGGAGAGGGCCAGGGGATCCACTTTGGACTGGGAATGATTCCAGTCTGTCCTGGGAGGGGGCCAGGGGATCCACTTTGGACTGGGACAGGGCCCAGTCTGTCCTGGGAAGGGGCCAGGGGATCCAGATTGGACTGGGACAGGGCCCAGTCTGTCCTGGGAGGGGGCCACAGGATCCAGGTTGGAATGGGACAGGGCCCAGTCTGTCCTGGGAGGGGGCCAGGGGATCCAGATTGTACTGGGACAGGGCCCAGTCTGTCCTGGGAGGCGACCAGGCGTTCCACTTTGGACTGGGAATTATCTCAGTCTTAACTGGGAGGGGCCAGGGGATCCAGTTTGGACTGGAAGTTATCCCATCTGCCCTGGGAGCGGGTCCAGGAGATCCAGTTTGGACTGGGAATGATCCCAGTTTGTCCTGGGAGGGGGCAGGGGATCCACTTTGGACTGGGAATGACCCCATTTGCTCCTGGGAGGGGGCCAGGGGATCCAGTTTGGACTGGGACAGGGCCGAGTCTGTAGTGAGAGGAGGCCAGGGCATCCACATTGGACTGGGAATGATCCCATTCTGTCCTAGGAGGGGGCCAGGGGATCTAGTTTGGACTGGGACACGGCCCAGTCTGTCCTGGGAGGGGGTCAGGGGATCCAGTTTGGACTGGGAATGATGCCATTTGGTCCAGGGAGGGGGCCAGGGGATCCAGTTTGAATTGAGACAGGGCCCAGTCTGTCCTGGGAGGGGGCCAGGGGACCCAGGTTGGACTGGGACAGGGCCCAGTCTGTCCTGGGAGGGGGCCAGGGGATACACTTTGGCCTGGGAATTATCCCAGTCTTAACTGGGAGGGGACGGGATATCCAGTTTGGACTGGCACAGGGCCCAGTCTGTCATGGGATGGGGACAGGGGATCCAGTTTGGACTGGGAATGACCCCATTCTGTCCTGGGAGGGGGCCAGGGGTCCAGTTTGGACTGGAAGTTATCCCATCTGTCCTGGGAGGGGGCCAGGGGATCCAGTTTGGACTGGGAATGATCCCAGTTTGTCCTGGGAGGGGGCCAGGGGATCCAGTCTGGACTGGGAGTGATCCCAGTCTGTCCTGGGAGGGGGCCAGGGGATCTAGTTTGGACTGGGACAGGGACCAGCGTGTCCTGGGATGGGTCCAGGGGATCCAGTCTGGACTGGGAATGATCCCAGTCTGTCCTGGGAGGGGGCTAGGGGATCCAATTTGGACTGGGACAGGGCTCAGTCTATCCTGGGAACGGGCCAGGGGATCCAGTTTGGAATGGGAATGATCCCATTTGGTACTGGGAGGGGGGCCAGGGAATCCAGTTTGGACTGGGAATGATCCCAGTCTCTCCTGGGAGGGGGCCAGGGGATCCCGTTTCGACTGAGAAAGGGCCCAGTCTGTCCTGGGAGGGGGCCACGGGATCCAGGTTGGAATGGGACAGGGCCCAGTCTGTCCTGGGAGGGGGCCAGGGGATCCAGTTTGGACTGGGAGTGATCCCAGTCTGTCCTGGGAGGGGGCCACAGGATCCAGGTTGGAATGGGACAGGGCCCAGTCTGTCCTGGGAGGGGGCCAGGGGATCCAGATTGTACTGGGACAGGGCCCAGTCTGTCCTGCGAGGCGACCAGGCGTTCCACTTTGGACTGGGAATTATCTCAGTCTTAACTGGGAGGGGCCAGGGGATCCAGTTTGGACTGGAAGTTATCCCATCTGCCCTGGGAGCGGGTCCAGGAGATCCAGTTTGGACTGGGAATGATCCCAGTTTGTCCTGGGAGGGGGCAGGGGATCCACTTTGGACTGGGAATGACCCCATTTGCTCCTGGGAGGGGGCCAGGGGATCCAGTTTGGACTGGGACAGGGCCGAGTCTGTAGTGAGAGGAGGCCAGGGCATCCACATTGGACTGGGAATGATCCCATTCTGTCCTAGGAGGGGGCCAGGGGATCTAGTTTGGACTGGGACACGGCCCAGTCTGTCCTGGGAGGGGGTCAGGGGATCCAGTTTGGACTGGGAATGATGCCATTTGGTCCAGGGAGGGGGCCAGGGGATCCAGTTTGGATTGAGACAGGGCCCAGTCTGTCCTGGGAGGGGGCCAGGGGATACACTTTGGCCTGGGAATTATCCCAGTCTTAACTGGGAGGGGACGGGATATCCAGTTTGGACTGGCACAGGGCCCAGTCTGTCATGGGATGGGGACAGGGGATCCAGTTTGGACTGGGAATGACCCCATTCTGTCCTGGGAGGGGGCCAGGGGTCCAGTTTGGACTGGAAGTTATCCCATCTGTCCTGGGAGGGGGCCAGGGGATCCAGTTTGGACTGGGAATGATCCCAGTTTGTCCTGGGAGGGGGCCAGGGGATCCAGTCTGGACTGGGAGTGATCCCAGTCTGTCCTGGGAGGGGGCCAGGGGATCTAGTTTGGACTGGGACAGGGACCAGCGTGTCCTGGGATGGGTCCAGGGGATCCAGTCTGGACTGGGAATGATCCCAGTCTGTCCTGGGAGGGGGCTAGGGGATCCAATTTGGACTGGGACAGGGCTCAGTCTATCCTGGGAACGGGCCAGGGGATCCAGTTTGGAATGGGAATGATCCCATTTGGTACTGGGAGGGGGCCAGGGAATCCAGTTTGGACTGGGAATGATCCCAGTCTCTCCTGGGAGGGGGCCAGGGGATCCCGTTTCGACTGAGAAAGGGCCCAGTCTGTCCTGGGAGGGGGCCACGGGATCCAGGTTGGAATGGGACAGGGCCCAGTCTGTCCTGGGAGGGGGCCAGGGGATCCAGGTTGGAATGGTAATGATCCCATTTGGTTCTGGGAGCGGGCCAGGGAATCCAGTTTGGACTGGGAATGACCCCATTTGGTCCTGGGAGGGGGCCAGGGGATCCAGTTTGGATTGGGACAGGGCCCAGTCTGTCCTGGGAGGGGGCCAGGGGATCCAGGTTGGACTGGGACAGGGCCCAGTCTGTCCTGGGAGGGGGCCAGGGGATCCAGGTTGGACTGGGACAGGGCCCAGTCTGTCCTGGGAGGGGGCCAGGGGATCCAGTTTTGACTGGGACAGGGCCCACTCTGTCCTGAGAGGGGGTTAGGGGATCCAGTTTGGACTGGGAATGACCCCATTCTGTCCTGGGAGGGGGCCAGGGGTCCGGTTTGGACTGGAAGTTATCCCATCTGTCCTGGGAGGGGGCCAGGGGATCCAGTCTGGACTGGGAATGATCCCAGTTTATCCTGGGCGGGGGCCAGGGGATCCAGTTTGGACTGGGAATGATCCTAGTCGGTCCTGGGAGGGGGCCAGGGGATCCAGTTTGGACTGGGAATGATCCCAGTCTGTCTTGGGAGGGGGCCAGGGGATCCAGTTTGGACTAGGAGAGGTCCCAGTCTGTTCTGGGAAGGGGCCAGGGGATCCAGTTTGGACTGGGATAGGGCCCAGTCTGTCCTGGGAGGGGGCCAGGGGATCCAGTTTGGACTGGGACAGGGCCCAATCTGTCCTGGGAGGGGGCCAGGGAATCCACTCTGGACTGGGAATGATCCTATTTGGTCCTGGGAGGGGGCCAGCGGATCCAGTTTGGAATGGGAATGACCGCATTTGGTACTGGGAGGGGGCCAGGGAATCCAGTTTGGAGTGGGAATGACCCCATTTGGTCCAGGGAGGGGGCCAGGGGATACACTTTGGCCTGGGAATTATCCCAGTCTTAACTGGGAGGGGACAGGGTATCCAGTTTGGACTGGCACAGGGCCCAGTCTGTCATGGGATGGGGACAGGGGATCCAGTTTGGACTGGGAATGACCCCATTCTGTCCTGGGAGGGGGCCAGGGGTCCAGTTTGGACTGGAAGTTATCCCATCTGTCCTGGGAGGGGGCCAGGGGATCCAGTTTGGACTGGGAATGATCCCAGTTTGTCCTGGGAGGGGGCCAGGGGATCCAGTCTGGACTGGGAGTGATCCCAGTCTGTCCTGGGAGGGGGCCAGGGGATCTAGTTTGGACTGGGACAGGGACCAGCGTGTCCTGGGATGGGTCCAGGGGATCCAGTCTGGACTGGGAATGATCCCAGTCTGTCCTGGGAGGGGGCTAGGGGATCCAATTTGGACTGGGACAGGGCTCAGTCTATCCTGGGAACGGGCCAGGGGATCCAGTTTGGAATGGGAATGATCCCATTTGGTACTGGGAGGGGGCCAGGGAATCCAGTTTGGACTGGGAATGATCCCAGTCTCTCCTGGGAGGGGGCCAGGGGATCCCGTTTCGACTGAGAAAGGGCCCAGTCTGTCCTGGGAGGGGGCCACGGGATCCAGGTTGGAATGGGACAGGGCCCAGTCTGTCCTGGGAGGGGGCCAGGGGATCCAGTTTGGACTGGGAGTGATCCCAGTCTGTCCTGGGAGGGGGCCACAGGATCCAGGTTGGAATGGGACAGGGCCCAGTCTGTCCTGGGAGGGGGCCAGGGGATCCAGATTGTACTGGGACAGGGCCCAGTCTGTCCTGCGAGGCGACCAGGCGTTCCACTTTGGACTGGGAATTATCTCAGTCTTAACTGGGAGGGGCCAGGGGATCCAGTTTGGACTGGAAGTTATCCCATCTGCCCTGGGAGCGGGTCCAGGAGATCCAGTTTGGACTGGGAATGATCCCAGTTTGTCCTGGGAGGGGGCAGGGGATCCACTTTGGACTGGGAATGACCCCATTTGCTCCTGGGAGGGGGCCAGGGGATCCAGTTTGGACTGGGACAGGGCCGAGTCTGTAGTGAGAGGAGGCCAGGGCATCCACATTGGACTGGGAATGATCCCATTCTGTCCTAGGAGGGGGCCAGGGGATCTAGTTTGGACTGGGACACGGCCCAGTCTGTCCTGGGAGGGGGTCAGGGGATCCAGTTTGGACTGGGAATGATGCCATTTGGTCCAGGGAGGGGGCCAGGGGATCCAGGTTGGACTGGGACAGGGCCCAGTCTGTCCTGGGAGGGGGCCAGGGGATACACTTTGGCCTGGGAATTATCCCAGTCTTAACTGGGAGGGGACGGGATATCCAGTTTGGACTGGCACAGGGCCCAGTCTGTCATGGGATGGGGACAGGGGATCCAGTTTGGACTGGGAATGACCCCATTCTGTCCTGGGAGGGGGCCAGGGGTCCAGTTTGGACTGGAAGTTATCCCATCTGTCCTGGGAGGGGGCCAGGGGATCCAGTTTGGACTGGGAATGATCCCAGTTTGTCCTGGGAGGGGGCCAGGGGATCCAGTCTGGACTGGGAGTGATCCCAGTCTGTCCTGGGAGGGGGCCAGGGGATCTAGTTTGGACTGGGACAGGGACCAGCGTGTCCTGGGATGGGTCCAGGGGATCCAGTCTGGACTGGGAATGATCCCAGTCTGTCCTGGGAGGGGGCTAGGGGATCCAATTTGGACTGGGACAGGGCTCAGTCTATCCTGGGAACGGGCCAGGGGATCCAGTTTGGAATGGGAATGATCCCATTTGGTACTGGGAGGGGGCCAGGGAATCCAGTTTGGACTGGGAATGATCCCAGTCTCTCCTGGGAGGGGGCCAGGGGATCCCGTTTCGACTGAGAAAGGGCCCAGTCTGTCCTGGGAGGGGGCCACGGGATCCAGGTTGGAATGGGACAGGGCCCAGTCTGTCCTGGGAGGGGGCCAGGGGATCCAGGTTGGAATGGTAATGATCCCATTTGGTTCTGGGAGCGGGCCAGGGAATCCAGTTTGGACTGGGAATGACCCCATTTGGTCCTGGGAGGGGGCCAGGGGATCCGGTTTGGATTGGGACAGGGCCCAGTCTGTCCTGGGAGGGGGCCAGGGGATCCAGGTTGGACTGGGACAGGGCCCAGTCTGTCCTGGGAGGGGGCCAGGGGATCCAGGTTGGACTGGGACAGGGCCCAGTCTGTCCTGGGAGGGGGCCAGGGGATCCAGTTTTGACTGGGACAGGGCCCACTCTGTCCTGAGAGGGGGTTAGGGGATCCAGTTTGGACTGGGAATGACCCCATTCTGTCCTGGGAGGGGGCCAGGGGTCCGGTTTGGACTGGAAGTTATCCCATCTGTCCTGGGAGGGGGCCAGGGGATCCAGTCTGGACTGGGAATGATCCCAGTTTATCCTGGGCGGGGGCCAGGGGATCCAGTTTGGACTGGGAATGATCCTAGTCGGTCCTGGGAGGGGGCCAGGGGATCCAGTTTGGACTGGGAATGATCCCAGTCTGTCTTGGGAGGGGGCCAGGGGATCCAGTTTGGACTAGGAGAGGTCCCAGTCTGTTCTGGGAAGGGGCCAGGGGATCCAGTTTGGACTGGGATAGGGCCCAGTCTGTCCTGGGAGGGGGCCAGGGGATCCAGTTTGGACTGGGACAGGGCCCAATCTGTCCTGGGAGGGGGCCAGGGAATCCACTCTGGACTGGGAATGATCCTATTTGGTCCTGGGAGGGGGCCAGCGGATCCAGTTTGGAATGGGAATGACCGCATTTGGTACTGGGAGGGGGCCAGGGAATCCAGTTTGGAGTGGGAATGACCCCATTTGGTCCAGGGAGGGGGCCAGGGGATACACTTTGGCCTGGGAATTATCCCAGTCTTAACTGGGAGGGGACAGGGTATCCAGTTTGGACTGGCACAGGGCCCAGTCTGTCATGGGAGGGGGCCAGGAGATCCAGGTTGGAATGGGACAGGGCCCAGTCTGTCCTGGGAGGGGGCCAGGGGATCCAGGTTGGAAGGGGAATGATCCCATTTGGTTCTGGGAGGGGGCCAGGGAACCCAGTTTGGACTGGGAATGACCCCATTTGGTCCTGGGAGGGGGCCAGGGGATCCAGTTTGGATTGGGACAGGGCCCAGTCTGTCCTGGGAGGGGGCCAGGGGATCCAGGTTGGCCTGGGACAGGGCCCAGTCTGTCCTGGGAGGGGGCCAGGGGATCCAGTTTTGACTGGGACAGGGCCCACTCTGTCCTGGGAGGGGGTTAGGGGATCCAGTTTGGACTGGGAATGACCCTATTTGGTCCTGGGAGGGGGCCAGGGGATCCAGTTTGGATTGGGACATGGCCCAGTCTGTCCTGGGAGGGGGCCAGGGGATCCAGATTGTACTGGGACAGGGCCCAGTCTGTCCTGGGAGGCGACCAGGGGTTCCACTTTGGACTGGGAATTATCCCAGTCTTAACTGGGAGGGGACAGGGGATCTAGTTTCGACTGGGACAGGGCCCAGTCAGTCATGGGATGGGGCCAGGGGATCCAGTTTGGACTGGAAGTTATCCCATCTGTCCTGGGAGCGGGTCCAGGGGATCCACTTTGGACTGGGAATGACCCCATTTGCTCCTGGGAGGGGGCCAGGGGATCCAGTTTGGACTGGGACAGGGCCCAGTCTGTCCTGGGAGGGGGTCAGGGGATCCAGTTTGGACTGGGAATGACGCCATTTGGTCCAGGGAGGGGGCCAGGGGATCCAGTTTGGACTGGGACAGGGCCCAGTCTGTCCTGGGAGGGGGCCAGGGGATACACTTTGGCCTGGGAATTATCCCAGTCTTAACTGGGAGGGGACGGGGTATCCAGTTTGGACTGGCACAGGGCCCAGTCTGTCATGGGATGGGGACAGGGGGTCCAGTTTGGACTGGGAATGACCCCATTCTGTCCTGGGAGGGGGCCAGGGGTCCGGTTTGGACTGAAAGTTATCCCATCTGTCCTGGGAGGGGGCCAGGGGATCCAGTTTGGACTGGGAATGATCCCAGTTTGTCCTGGGAGGGGGCCAGGGGATCCAGTTTGGACAGGGAATGACTCCATTTAGTCCTGGGAGGAGGCCAGGGGATCAAGTTTGGACTGGGAGAGGTCCCAGTCTGTTCTGGGTAGGGGCCAGGGGATCCAGTTTGGACTGGGACAGGGCCCAGTCTGTCCTGGGAGGGGTCCAGGGGGTCCAGTTTGGACAGGGATACGGCCCAGTCTGTCCTGGGAGGGGGCAGGGGATCCAGTTTGGACTGGGAATGATCCCATTCTGTCCTGGGAGGGGGCCAGGGGATCCCGTTTCGACTAGGACAGGGCCCAGTCTGTCCTGGGAGGGGGCCAGGGGATCCAGGTTGGAATGGGAATGATCCCATTTGGTTCTGGGAGGGGGCCAGGGAATCCAGTTTGGACTGGGAATGACCCCATTTGGTCCTGGGAGGGGGCCAGGGGATCCAGTTTGGATTGGGACAGGGCCCAGTCTGTCCTGGGAGGGGGCCAGGGGATCCAGTTGCGACTGGGATAGGGCCCACTCTGTCCTGGGAGGGGGTTAGGGGATCCAGTTTGGACTGGGAATGACCCCATTTGGTCCTGGGAGGGGGCCAGGGGATCCAGTCTGGATTGGGACATGGCCCAGTCTGTCCTGGGAGGGGGCCAGGGGATCCAGATTGTACTGGGACAGGGCCCAGTCTGTCCTGGGAGGCGACCAGGGGTTCCACTTTGGACTGGGAATTATCCCAGTCTTAACTGGGAGGGGACAGGGGATCTAGTTTGGATTGGGACAGGGCCCAGTCAGTCATGGGATGGGGCCAGGGGATCCAGTTTGGACTGGAAGTTATCCCATCTGTCCTGGGAGCGGGTTCAGGGGATCCAATTTGGAATGGGAATGATCCCATTTGGTTCTGGGAGGGGGCAGGGGATCCACTTTGGACTGCGAATGACCCCATTTGGTCCTGGGAGGGGGCCAGGGGATCCAGTTTGTACTGGGACAGGGCCCAGTCTGTAGTGAGAGGAGGCCGGGGCATCCACATTGGACTGGGAATGACCCCATTCTGTCCTGGGAGGGGGCCAGGGGATCCATTTTGGACTGGGACAGGGCCCAGTCTGTCCTGGGAGGGGGCCAGGGGACCCAGGTTGGACTGGGACAGGGCCCAGTCTGTCCTGGGAGGGGGCCAGGGGATACACTTTGGCCTGGGAATTATCCCAGTCTTAACTGGGAGGGGACGGGGTATCCAGTTTGGACTGGCACAGGGCCCAGTCTGTCATGGGATGGGGACAGGGGGTCCAGTTTGGACTGGGAATGACCCCATTCTGTCCTGGGAGGGGGCCAGGGGTCCGGTTTGGACTGGAAGTTATCCCATCTGTCCTGGGAGGGGGCCAGGGGATCCAGTTTGGACTGGGAATGATCCCAGTTTGTCCTGGGAGGGGGCCAGGGGATCCAGTTTGGACTGGGAATGACTCCATTTGGTCCTGGGAGGGGGCCAGGGGATCCAGTTTGGAATGGGAATTATCCTAGTCTGCACTGGGAGAGGGCCAGGGGATCCAGTTTGGACTGGAAAAGATCCCAGTCTGTCCTGGGACAGGGCCAGGGGATCCAGATTGGAGTGGGACAGGGCCCAGTCTCTCCTGGGAGGGGGCCAGGGGATCCAGTTTGGACTGGGAAGTATCCTACTCTGCACTGGGAGAGGGCCAGGGGATCCACTTTGGACTGGGAATGATTCCAGTCTGTCCTGGGAGGGGGCCAGGGGATCCACTTTGGACTGGGACAGGGCCCAGTCTGTCCTGGGAAGGGGCCAGGGGATCCAGATTGGACTGGGACAGGGCCCAGTCTGTCCTGGGAGGGGGCCAGGGGATCCAGTTTGGACTGGGAGTGATCCCAGTCTGTCCTGGGAGGGGGCCACGGGATCCAGGTTGGAATGGGACAGGGCCCAGTCTGTCCTGGGAGGGGGCCAGGGGATCCAGGTTGGAATGGGAATGATCCCATTTGGTTCTGGGAGCGGGCCAGGGAATCCAGTTTGGACTGGGAATGACCCCATTTGGTCCTGGGAGGGGGCCAGGGGATCCAGTTTTGACTGGGACAGGGCCCACTCTGTCCTGAGAGGGGGTTAGGGGATCCAGTTTGGACTGGGAATGACCCTATTTGGTCCTGGGAGGGGGCCAGGGGATCCAGTTTGGATTGGGACATGGCCCAGTCTGTCCTGGGAGGGGGCCAGGGGATCCAGATTGTACTGGGACAGGGCCCAGTCTGTCCTGGGAGGCGACCAGGCGTTCCACTTTGGACTGGGAATTATCCCAGTCTTAACTGGGAGGGGCCAGGGGATCCAGTTTGGACTGGAAGTTATCCCATCTGCCCTGGGAGCGGGTCCAGGGGATCCAGTTTGGACTGGGAATGATCCCAGTTTGTCCTGGGAGGGGGCAGGGGATCCACTTTGGACTGGGAATGACCCCATTTGCTCCTGGGAGGGGGCCAGGGGATCCAGTTTGGACTGGGACAGGGCCGAGTCTGTAGTGAGAGGAGGCCAGGGCATCCACATTGGACTGGGAATGATCCCATTCTGTCCTAGGAGGGGGCCAGGGGATCTAGTTTGGACTGGGACACGGCCCAGTCTGTCCTGGGAGGGGGTCAGGGGATCCAGTTTGGACTGGGAATGATGCCATTTGGTCCAGGGAGGGGGCCAGGGGATCCAGTTTGGATTGAGACAGGGCCCAGTCTGTCCTGGGAGGGGGCCAGGGGACCCAGGTTGGACTGGGACAGGGCCCAGTCTGTCCTGGGAGGGGGCCAGGGGATACACTTTGGCCTGGGAATTATCCCAGTCTTAACTGGGAGGGGACGGGATATCCAGTTTGGACTGGCACAGGGCCCAGTCTGTCATGGGATGGGGACAGGGGATCCAGTTTGGACTGGGAATGACCCCATTCTGTCCTGGGAGGGGGCCAGGGGTCCGGTTTGGACTGGAAGTTATCCCATCTGTCCTGGGAGGGGGCCAGGGGATCCAGTTTGGACTGGGAATGATCCCAGTTTGTCCTGGGAGGGGGCCAGGGGATCCAGTCTGGACTGGGAGTGATCCCAGTCTGTCCTGGGAGGGGGCCAGGGGATCTAGTTTGGACTGGGACAGGGACCAGCGTGTCCTGGGATGGGTCCAGGGGATCCAGTCTGGACTGGGAATGATCCCAGTCTGTCCTGGGAGGGGGCTAGGGGATCCAATTTGGACTGGGACAGGGCTCAGTCTATCCTGGGAACGGGCCAGGGGATCCAGTTTGGAATGGGAATGATCCCATTTGGTACTGGGAGGGGGCCAGGGAATCCAGTTTGGACTGGGAATGATCCCAGTCTCTCCTGGGAGGGGGCCAGGGGATCCCGTTTGGACTGCGAATGATCCCAGTCTGTCTTGGGAGGGGGCCAGGGGATCCAGTTTGGACTAGGAGAGGTCCCAGTCTGTTCTGGGAAGGGGCCAGGGGATCCAGTTTGAACTGGGATAGGGCCCAGTCTGTCCTGGGAGGGGGCCAGGGAATCCACTCTGGACTGGGAATGATCCTATTTGTTCCTGGGAGGGGGCCAGCGGATCCAGTTTGGAATGGGAATGACCGCATTTGGTACTGGGAGGGGGCCAGGGAATCCAGTTTGGAGTGGGAATGACCCCATTTGGTCCAGGGAGGGGGCCAGGGGATACACTTTGGCCTGGGAATTATCCCAGTCTTAACTGGGAGGGGACAGGGTATCCAGTTTGGACTGGCACAGGGCCCAGTCTGTCATGGGAGGGTGCCAGGAGATCCAGGTTGGAATGGGACAGGGCCCAGTCTGTCCTGGGAGGGGGCCAGGGGATCCAGGTTGGAAGGGGAATGATCCCATTTGGTTCTGGGAGGGGGCCAGGGAACCCAGTTTGGACTGGGAATGACCCCATTTGGTCCTGGGAGGGGGCCAGGGGATCCAGCTTGGATTGGGACAGGGCCCAGTCTGTCCTGGGAGGGGGCCAGGGGATCCAGTTTTGACTGGGACAGGGCCCACTCTGTCCTGGGAGGGGGGTAGGGGATCCAGTTTGGACTGGGAATGACCCTATTTGGTCCTGGGAGGGGGCCAGGGGATCCAGTTTGGATTGGGACATGGCCCAGTCTGTCCTGGGAGGGGGCCAGGGGATCCAGATTGTACTGGGACAGGGCCCAGTCTGTCCTGGGAGGCGACCAGGGGTTCCACTTTGGACTGGGAATTATCCCAGTCTTAACTGGGAGGGGACAGGGGATCTAGTTTCGACTGGGACAGGGCCCAGTCAGTCATGGGATGGGGCCAGGGGATCCAGTTTGGACTGGAAGTTATCCCATCTGTCCTGGGAGCGGGTCCAGGGGATCCACTTTGGATTGGGAATGACCCCATTTGCTCCTGGGAGGGGGCCAGGGGATCCAGTTTGGACTGGGACAGGGCCCAGTCTGTCCTGGGAGGGGGTCAGGGGATCCAGTTTGGACTGGGAATGACGCCATTTGGTCCAGGGAGGGGGCCAGGGGATCCAGTTTGGACTGGGACAGGGCCCAGTCTGTCCTGGGAGGGGGCCAGGGGACCCAGGTTTGACTGGGACAGGGCCCAGTCTGTCCTGGGAGGGGGCCAGGGGATACACTTTGGCCTGGGAATTATCCCAGTCTTAACTGGGAGGGGACGGGGTATCCAGTTTGGACTGGCACAGGGCCCAGTCTGTCATGGGATGGGGACAGGGGGTCCAGTTTGGACTGGGAATGACCCCATTCTGTCCTGGGAGGGGGCCAGGGGTCCGGTTTGGACTGGAAGTTATCCCATCTGTCCTGGGAGGGGGCCAGGGGATCCAGTTTGGACTGGGAATGATCCCAGTTTGTCCTGGGAGGGGGCCAGGGGATCCAGTTTGGACAGGGAATGACTCCATTTAGTCCTGGGAGGAGGCCAGGGGATCAAGTTTGGACTGGGAGAGGTCCCAGTCTGTTCTGGGAAGGGGCCAGGGGATCCAGTTTGGACTGGGACAGGGCCCAGTCTGTCCTGGGAGGGGTCCAGGGGGTCCAGTTTGGACAGGGACACGGCCCAGTCTGTCCTGGGAGGGGGCAGGGGATCCAGTTTGGACTGGGAATGATCCCATTCTGTCCTGGGAGGGGGCCAGGGGATCCCGTTTCGACTAGGACAGGGCCCAGTCTGTCCTGGGAGGGGGCCAGGGGATCCAGGTTGGAATGGGAATGATCCCATTTGGTTCTGGGAGGGGGCCAGGGAATCCAGTTTGGACTGGGAATGACCCCATTTGGTCCTGGGAGGGGGCCAGGGGATCCAGTTTGGATTGGGACAGGGCCCAGTCTGTCCTGGGAGGGGGCCAGGGGATCCAGTTGCGACTGGGATAGGGCCCACTCTGTCCTGGGAGGGGGTTAGGGGATCCAGTTTGGACTGGGAATGGCCCCATTTGGTCCTGGGAGGGGGCCAGGGGATCCAGTCTGGATTGGGACATGGCCCAGTCTGTCCTGGGAGGGGGCCAGGGGATCCAGATTGTACTGGGACAGGGCCCAGTCTGTCCTGGGAGGCGACCAGGGGTTCCACTTTGGACTGGGAATTATCCCAGTCTTAACTGGGAGGGGACAGGGGATCCAGTTTCGACTGGGACAGGGCCCAGTCTGTCATGGGATGGGGCCAGGGGATCCAGTTTGGACTGGAAGTTATCCCATCTGTCCTGGGAGCGGGTTCAGGGGATCCAATTTGGAATGGGAATGATCCCAATTTGTCCTGGGAGGGGGCAGGGGATCCACTTTGGACTGCGAATGACCCCATTTGGTCCTGGGAGGGGGCCAGGGGATCCAGTTTGTACTGGGACAGGGCCCAGTCTGTAGTGAGAGGAGGCCGGGGCATCCACATTGGACTGGGAATGACCCCATTCTGTCCTGGGAGGGGGCCAGGGGATCCATTTTGGACTGGGACAGGGCCCAGTCTGTCCTGGGAGGGGGCCAGGGGACCCAGGTTGGACTGGGACAGGGCCCAGTCTGTCCTGGGAGGGGGCCAGGGGATACACTTTGGCCTGGGAATTATCCCAGTCTTAACTGGGAGGGGACGGGGTATCCAGTTTGGACTGGCACAGGGCCCAGTCTGTCATGGGATGGGGACAGGGGGTCCAGTTTGGACTGGGAATGACCCCATTCTGTCCTGGGAGGGGGCCAGGGGTCCGGTTTGGACTGGAAGTTATCCCATCTGTCCTGGGAGGGGGCCAGGGGATCCAGTTTGGACTGGGAATGATCCCAGTTTGTCCTGGGAGGGGGCCAGGGGATCCAGTTTGGACTGGGAATGACTCCATTTGATCCTGGGAGGGGGCCAGGGGATCCAGTTTGGAATGGGAATTATCCTAGTCTGCACTGGGAGAGGGCCAGGGGATCCAGTTTGGACTGGAAAAGATCCCAGTCTGTCCTGGGACAGGGCCAGGGGATCCAGATTGGAGTGGGACAGGGCCCAGTCTCTCCTGGGAGGGGGCCAGGGGATCCAGTTTGGACTGGGAAGTATCCTACTCTGCACTGGGAGAGGGCCAGGGGATCCACTTTGGACTGGGAATGATTCCAGTCTGTCCTGGGAGGGGGCCAGGGGATCCACTTTGGACTGGGACAGGGCCCAGTCTGTCCTGGGAAGGGGCCAGGGGATCCAGATTGGACTGGGACAGGGCCCAGTCTGTCCTGGGAGGGGGCCAGGGGATCCAGTTTGGACTGGGAGTGATCCCAGTCTGTCCTGGGAGGGGGCCACGGGATCCAGGTTGGAATGGGACAGGGCCCAGTCTGTCCTGGGAGGGGGCCAGGGGATCCAGGTTGGAATGGGAATGATCCCATTTGGTTCTGGGAGCGGGCCAGGGAATCCAGTTTGGACTGGGAATGACCCCATTTGGTCCTGGGAGGGGGCCAGGGGATCCAGTTTTGACTGGGACAGGGCCCACTCTGTCCTGAGAGGGGGTTAGGGGATCCAGTTTGGACTGGGAATGACCCTATTTGGTCCTGGGAGGGGGCCAGGGGATCCAGTTTGGATTGGGACATGGCCCAGTCTGTCCTGGGAGGGGGCCAGGGGATCCAGATTGTACTGGGACAGGGCCCAGTCTGTCCTGGGAGGCGACCAGGCGTTCCACTTTGGACTGGGAATTATCCCAGTCTTAACTGGGAGGGGCCAGGGGATCCAGTTTGGACTGGAAGTTATCCCATCTGCCCTGGGAGCGGGTCCAGGGGATCCAGTTTGGACTGGGAATGATCCCAGTTTGTCCTGGGAGGGGGCAGGGGATCCACTTTGGACTGGGAATGACCCCATTTGCTCCTGGGAGGGGGCCAGGGGATCCAGTTTGGACTGGGACAGGGCCGAGTCTGTAGTGAGAGGAGGCCAGGGCATCCACATTGGACTGGGAATGATCCCATTCTGTCCTAGGAGGGGGCCAGGGGATCTAGTTTGGACTGGGACACGGCCCAGTCTGTCCTGGGAGGGGGTCAGGGGATCCAGTTTGGACTGGGAATGATGCCATTTGGTCCAGGGAGGGGGCCAGGGGATCCAGTTTGGATTGAGACAGGGCCCAGTCTGTCCTGGGAGGGGGCCAGGGGACCCAGGTTGGACTGGGACAGGGCCCAGTCTGTCCTGGGAGGGGGCCAGGGGATACACTTTGGCCTGGGAATTATCCCAGTCTTAACTGGGAGGGGACGGGATATCCAGTTTGGACTGGCACAGGGCCCAGTCTGTCATGGGATGGGGACAGGGGATCCAGTTTGGACTGGGAATGACCCCATTCTGTCCTGGGAGGGGGCCAGGGGTCCGGTTTGGACTGGAAGTTATCCCATCTGTCCTGGGAGGGGGCCAGGGGATCCAGTTTGGACTGGGAATGATCCCAGTTTGTCCTGGGAGGGGGCCAGGGGATCCAGTCTGGACTGGGAGTGATCCCAGTCTGTCCTGGGAGGGGGCCAGGGGATCTAGTTTGGACTGGGACAGGGACCAGCGTGTCCTGGGATGGGTCCAGGGGATCCAGTCTGGACTGGGAATGATCCCAGTCTGTCCTGGGAGGGGGCTAGGGGATCCAATTTGGACTGGGACAGGGCTCAGTCTATCCTGGGAACGGGCCAGGGGATCCAGTTTGGAATGGGAATGATCCCATTTGGTACTGGGAGGGGGCCAGGGAATCCAGTTTGGACTGGGAATGATCCCAGTCTCTCCTGGGAGGGGGCCAGGGGATCCCGTTTCGACTGAGAAAGGGCCCAGTCTGTCCTGGGAGGGGGCCACGGGATCCAGGTTGGAATGGGACAGGGCCCAGTCTGTCCTGGGAGGGGGCCAGGGGATCCAGGTTGGAAGGGGAATGATCCCATTTGGTTCTGGGAGCGGGCCAGGGAATCCAGTTTGGACTGGGAATGACCCCATTTGGTCCTGGGAGGGGGCCAGGGGATCCAGTTTGGATTGGGACAGGGCCCAGTCTGTCCTGGGAGGGGGCCAGGGGATCCAGGTTGGACTGGGACAGGGCCCAGTCTGTCCTGGGAGGGGGCCAGGGGATCCAGTTTTGACTGGGACAGGGCCCACTCTGTCCTGAGAGGGGGTTAGGGGATCCAGTTTGGACTGGGAATGACCCCATTCTGTCCTGGGAGGGGGCCAGGGGTCCGGTTTGGACTGGAAGTTATCCCATCTGTCCTGGGAGGGGGCCAGGGGATCCGGTCTGGACTGGGAATGATCCCAGTTTATCCTGGGCGGGGGCCAGGGGATCCAGTTTGGACTGGGAATGATCCTAGTCGGTCCTGGGAGGGGGCCAGGGGATCCAGTTTGGACTGGGAATGATCCCAGTCTGTCTTGGGAGGGGGCCAGGGGATCCAGTTTGGACTAGGAGAGGTCCCAGTCTGTTCTGGGAAGGGGCCAGGGGATCCAGTTTGGACTGGGATAGGGCCCAGTCTGTCCTGGGAGGGGGCCAGGGGATCCAGTTTGGACTGGGACAGGGCCCAATCTGTCCTGGGAGGGGGCCAGGGAATCCACTCTGGACTGGGAATGATCCTATTTGGTCCTGGGAGGGGGCCAGCGGATCCAGTTTGGAATGGGAATGACCGCATTTGGTACTGGGAGGGGGCCAGGGAATCCAGTTTGGAGTGGGAATGACCCCATTTGGTCCAGGGAGGGGGCCAGGGGATACACTTTGGCCTGGGAATTATCCCAGTCTTAACTGGGAGGGGACAGGGTATCCAGTTTGGACTGGCACAGGGCCCAGTCTGTCATGGGAGGGGGCCAGGAGATCCAGGTTGGAATGGGACAGGGCCCAGTCTGTCCTGGGAGGGGGCCAGGGGATCCAGGTTGGAAGGGGAATGACCCCATTTGGTACTGGGAGGGGGCCAGTGAATCCAGTTTGGAATGGGAATGACCCCGTTTGGTCCTGGGAGGGGGCCAGGGGATCCAGTTTGGATTGGGACAGGGCCCTGTCTGTCCTGGGAGGGGGCCAGGGGATCCAGGTTGGCCTGGGACAGGGCCCAGTCTGTCCTGGGAGGGGGCCAGGGGATCCAGTTTTGACTGGGACAGGGCCCACTCTGTCCTGGGAGGGGGGTAGGGGATCCAGTTTGGACTGGGAATGACCCTATTTGGTCCTGGGAGGGGGCCAGGGGATCCAGTTTGGATTGGGACATGGCCCAGTCTGTCCTGGGAGGGGGCCAGGGGATCCAGATTGTACTGGGACAGGGCCCAGTCTGTCCTGGGAGGCGACCAGGGGCTCCACTTTGGACTGGGAATTATCCCAGTCTTAACTGGGAGGGGACAGGGGATCTAGTTTCGACTGGGACAGGGCCCAGTCAGTCATGGGATGGGGCCAGGGGATCCAGTTTGGACTGGAAGTTATCCCATCTGTCCTGGGAGCGGGTCCAGGGGATCCACTTTGGATTGGGAATGACCCCATTTGCTCCTGGGAGGGGGCCAGGGGATCCAGTTTGGACTGGGACAGGGCCCAGTCTGTCCTGGGAGGGGGTCAGGGGATCCAGTTTGGACTGGGAATGACGCCATTTGGTCCAGGGAGGGGGCCAGGGGATCCAGTTTGGACTGGCACAGGGCCCAGTCTGTCCTGGGAGGGGGCCAGGGGACCCAGGTTTGACTGGGACAGGGCCCAGTCTGTCCTGGGAGGGGGCCAGGGGATACACTTTGGCCTGGGAATTATCCCAGTCTTAACTGGGAGGGGACGGGGTATCCAGTTTGGACTGGCACAGGGCCCAGTCTGTCATGGGATGGGGACAGGGGGTCCAGTTTGGACTGGGAATGACCCCATTCTGTCCTGGGAGGGGGCCAGGGGTCCGGTTTGGACTGGAAGTTATCCCATCTGTCCTGGGAGGGGGCCAGGGGATCCAGTTTGGACTGGGAATGATCCCAGTTTGTCCTGGGAGGGGGCCAGGGGATCCAGTTTGGACAGGGAATGACTCCATTTAGTCCTGGGAGGAGGCCAGGGGATCAAGTTTGGACTGGGAGAGGTCCCAGTCTGTTCTGGGAAGGGGCCAGGGGATCCAGTTTGGACTGGGACAGGGCCCAGTCTGTCCTGGGAGGGGTCCAGGGGGTCCAGTTTGGACAGGGACACGGCCCAGTCTGTCCTGGGAGGGGGCAGGGGATCCAGTTTGGACTGGGAATGATCCCATTCTGTCCTGGGAGGGGGCCAGGGGATCCCGTTTCGACTAGGACAGGGCCCAGTCTGTCCTGGGAGGGGGCCAGGGGATCCAGGTTGGAATGGGAATGATCCCATTTGGTTCTGGGAGGGGGCCAGGGAATCCAGTTTGGACTGGGAATGACCCCATTTGGTCCTGGGAGGGGGCCAGGGGATCCAGTTTGGATTGGGACAGGGCCCAGTCTGTCCTGGGAGGGGGCCAGGGGATCCAGTTGCGACTGGGATAGGGCCCACTCTGTCCTGGGAGGGGGTTAGGGGATCCAGTTTGGACTGGGAATGGCCCCATTTGGTCCTGGGAGGGGGCCAGGGGATCCAGTCTCGATTGGGACATGGCCCAGTCTGTCCTGGGAGGGGGCCAGGGGATCCAGATTGTACTGGGAAAGGGCCCAGTCTGTCCTGGGAGGCGACCAGGGGTTCCACTTTGGACTGGGAATTATCCCAGTCTTAACTGGGAGGGGACAGGGGATCCAGTTTCGACTGGGACAGGGCCCAGTCTGTCATGGGATGGGGCCAGGGGATCCAGTTTGGACTGGAAGTTATCCCATCTGTCCTGGGAGCGGGTTCAGGGGATCCAATTTGGAATGGGAATGATCCCAATTTGTCCTGGGAGGGGGCAGGGGATCCACTTTGGACTGCGAATGACCCCATTTGGTCCTGGGAGGGGGCCAGGGGATCCAGTTTGTACTGGGACAGGGCCCAGTCTGTAGTGAGAGGAGGCCGGGGCATCCACATTGGACTGGGAATGACCCCATTCTGTCCTGGGAGGGGGCCAGGGGATCCATTTTGGACTGGGACAGGGCCCAGTCTGTCCTGGGAGGGGGCCAGGGGACCCAGGTTGGACTGGGACAGGGCCCAGTCTGTCCTGGGAGGGGGCCAGGGGATACACTTTGGCCTGGGAATTATCCCAGTCTTAACTGGGAGGGGACGGGGTATCCAGTTTGGACTGGCACAGGGCCCAGTCTGTCATGGGATGGGGACAGGGGGTCCAGTTTGGACTGGGAATGATCCCAGTTTGTCCTGGGAGGGGGCCAGGGGTCCGGTTTGGACTGGAAGTTATCCCATCTGTCCTGGGAGGGGGCCAGGGGATCCAGTTTGGACTGGGAATGATCCCAGTTTGTCCTGGGAGGGGGCCAGGGGATCCAGTTTGGACTGGGAATGACTCTATTTGATCCTGGGAGGGGGCCAGGGGATCCAGTTTGGAATGGGAATTATCCTAGTCTGCACTGGGAGAGGGCCAGGGGATCCAGTTTGGACTGGAAAAGATCCCAGTCTGTCCTGGGACAGGGCCAGGGGATCCAGATTGGAGTGGGACAGGGCCCAGTCTCTCCTGGGAGGGGGCCAGGGGATCCAGTTTGGACTGGGAAGTATCCTACTCTGCACTGGGAGAGGGCCAGGGGATCCACTTTGGACTGGGAATGATTCCAGTCTGTCCTGGGAGGGGGCCAGGGGATCCACTTTGGACTGGGACAGGGCCCAGTCTGTCCTGGGAAGGGGCCAGGGGATCCAGATTGGACTGGGACAGGGCCCAGTCTGTCCTGGGAGGGGGCCAGGGGATCCAGTTTGGACTGGGAGTGATCCCAGTCTGTCCTGGGAGGGGGCCACGGGATCCAGGTTGGAATGGGACAGGGCCCAGTCTGTCCTGGGAGGGGGCCAGGGGATCCAGGTTGGAATGGGAATGATCCCATTTGGTTCTGGGAGCGGGCCAGGGAATCCAGTTTGGACTGGGAATGACCCCATTTGGTCCTGGGAGGGGGCCAGGGGATCCAGTTTTGACTGGGACAGGGCCCACTCTGTCCTGAGAGGGGGTTAGGGGATCCAGTTTGGACTGGGAATGACCCTATTTGGTCCTGGGAGGGGGCCAGGGGATCCAGTTTGGATTGGGACATGGCCCAGTCTGTCCTGGGAGGGGGCCAGGGGATCCAGATTGTACTGGGACAGGGCCCAGTCTGTCCTGGGAGGCGACCAGGCGTTCCACTTTGGACTGGGAATTATCCCAGTCTTAACTGGGAGGGGCCAGGGGATCCAGTTTGGACTGGAAGTTATCCCATCTGCCCTGGGAGCGGGTCCAGGGGATCCAGTTTGGACTGGGAATGATCCCAGTTTGTCCTGGGAGGGGGCAGGGGATCCACTTTGGACTGGGAATGACCCCATTTGCTCCTAGGAGGGGGCCAGGGGATCCAGTTTGGACTGGGACAGGGCCGAGTCTGTAGTGAGAGGAGGCCAGGGCATCCACATTGGACTGGGAATGATCCCATTCTGTCCTAGGAGGGGGCCAGGGGATCTAGTTTGGACTGGGACACGGCCCAGTCTGTCCTGGGAGGGGGTCAGGGGATCCAGTTTGGACTGGGAATGATGCCATTTGCTCCTGGGAGGGGGCCAGGGGATCCAGTTTGGACTGGGACAGGGCCCAGTCTGTCCTGGGAGGGGGTCAGGGGATCCAGTTTGGACTGGGAATGACGCCATTTGGTCCGGGGAGGGGGCCAGGGGATCCAGTTTGGACTGGGACAGGGCCCAGTCTGTCCTGGGAGGGGGCCAGGGGATACACTTTGGCCTGGGAATTATCCCAGTCTTAACTGGGAGGGGACGGGGTATCCAGTTTGGACTGGCACAGGGCCCAGTCTGTCATGGGATGGGGACAGGGGGTCCAGTTTGGACTGGGAATGACCCCATTCTGTCCTGGGAGGGGGCCAGGGGTCCGGTTTGGACTGGAAGTTATCCCATCTGTCCTGGGAGGGGGCCAGGGGATCCAGTTTGGACTGGGAATGATCCCAGTTTGTCCTGGGAGGGGGCCAGGGGATCCAGTCTGGACTGGGAGTGATCCCAGTCTGTCCTGGGAGGGGGCCAGGGGATCTAGTTTGGACTGGGACAGGGACCAGCGTGTCCTGGGATGGGTCCAGGGGATCCAGTCTGGACTGGGAATGATCCCAGTCTGTCCTGGGAGGGGGCTAGGGGATCCAATTTGGACTGGGACAGGGCTCAGTCTATCCTGGGAACGGGCCAGGGGATCCAGTTTGGAATGGGAATGATCCCATTTGGTACTGGGAGGGGGCCAGGGAATCCAGTTTGGACTGGGAATGATCCCAGTCTCTCCTGGGAGGGGGCCAGGGGATCCCGTTTCGACTGAGAAAGGGCCCAGTCTGTCCTGGGAGGGGGCCACGGGATCCAGGTTGGAATGGGACAGGGCCCAGTCTGTCCTGGGAGGGGGCCAGGGGATCCAGGTTGGAAGGGGAATGATCCCATTTGGTTCTGGGAGCGGGCCAGGGAATCCAGTTTGGACTGGGAATGACCCCATTTGGTCCTGGGAGGGGGCCAGGGGATCCAGTTTGGATTGGGACAGGGCCCAGTCTGTCCTGGGAGGGGGCCAGGGGATCCAGGTTGGACTGGGACAGGGCCCAGTCTGTCCTGGGAGGGGGCCAGGGGATCCAGTTTTGACTGGGACAGGGCCCACTCTGTCCTGAGAGGGGGTTAGGGGATCCAGTTTGGACTGGGAATGACCCCATTCTGTCCTGGGAGGGGGCCAGGGGTCCGGTTTGGACTGGAAGTTATCCCATCTGTCCTGGGAGGGGGCCAGGGGATCCGGTCTGGACTGGGAATGATCCCAGTTTATCCTGGGCGGGGGCCAGGGGATCCAGTTTGGACTGGGAATGATCCTAGTCGGTCCTGGGAGGGGGCCAGGGGATCCAGTTTGGACTGGGAATGATCCCAGTCTGTCTTGGGAGGGGGCCAGGGGATCCAGTTTGGACTAGGAGAGGTCCCAGTCTGTTCTGGGAAGGGGCCAGGGGATCCAGTTTGGACTGGGATAGGGCCCAGTCTGTCCTGGGAGGGGGCCAGGGGATCCAGTTTGGACTGGGACAGGGCCCAATCTGTCCTGGGAGGGGGCCAGGGAATGCACTCTGGACTGGGAATGATCCTATTTGGTCCTGGGAGGGGGCCAGCGGATCCAGTTTGGAATGGGAATGACCGCATTTGGTACTGGGAGGGGGCCAGGGAATCCAGTTTGGAGTGGGAATGACCCCATTTGGTCCAGGGAGGGGGCCAGGGGATACACTTTGGCCTGGGAATTATCCCAGTCTTAACTGGGAGGGGACAGGGTATCCAGTTTGGACTGGCACAGGGCCCAGTCTGTCATGGGATGGGGACAGGGGATCCAGTTTGGAATGGGAATTATCCTAGTCTGCACTGGGAGAGGGCCAGGGGATCCAGTTTGGACTGGAAAAGATCCCAGTCTGTCCTGGGACAGGGCCAGGGGATCCAGATTGGAGTGGGACAGGGCCCAGTCTCTCCTGGGAGGGGGCCAGGGGATCCAGTTTGGACTGGGAAGTATCCTACTCTGCACTGGGAGAGGGCCAGGGGATCCACTTTGGACTGGGAATGATTCCAGTCTGTCCTGGGAGGGGGCCAGGGGATCCACTTTGGACTGGGACAGGGCCCAGTCTGTCCTGGGAAGGGGCCAGGGGATCCAGATTGGACTGGGACAGGGCCCAGTCTGTCCTGGGAGGGGGCCAGGGGATCCAGTTTGGACTGGGAGTGATCCCAGTCTGTCCTGGGAGGGGGCCACGGGATCCAGGTTGGAATGGGACAGGGCCCAGTCTGTCCTGGGAGGGGGCCAGGGGATCCAGGTTGGAATGGGAATGATCCCATTTGGTTCTGGGAGCGGGCCAGGGAATCCAGTTTGGACTGGGAATGACCCCATTTGGTCCTGGGAGGGGGCCAGGGGATCCAGTTTTGACTGGGACAGGGCCCACTCTGTCCTGAGAGGGGGTTAGGGGATCCAGTTTGGACTGGGAATGACCCTATTTGGTCCTGGGAGGGGGCCAGGGGATCCAGTTTGGATTGGGACATGGCCCAGTCTGTCCTGGGAGGGGGCCAGGGGATCCAGATTGTACTGGGACAGGGCCCAGTCTGTCCTGGGAGGCGACCAGGCGTTCCACTTTGGACTGGGAATTATCCCAGTCTTAACTGGGAGGGGCCAGGGGATCCAGTTTGGACTGGAAGTTATCCCATCTGCCCTGGGAGCGGGTCCAGGGGATCCAGTTTGGACTGGGAATGATCCCAGTTTGTCCTGGGAGGGGGCAGGGGATCCACTTTGGACTGGGAATGACCCCATTTGCTCCTAGGAGGGGGCCAGGGGATCCAGTTTGGACTGGGACAGGGCCGAGTCTGTAGTGAGAGGAGGCCAGGGCATCCACATTGGACTGGGAATGATCCCATTCTGTCCTAGGAGGGGGCCAGGGGATCTAGTTTGGACTGGGACACGGCCCAGTCTGTCCTGGGAGGGGGTCAGGGGATCCAGTTTGGACTGGGAATGATGCCATTTGCTCCTGGGAGGGGGCCAGGGGATCCAGTTTGGACTGGGACAGGGCCCAGTCTGTCCTGGGAGGGGGTCAGGGGATCCAGTTTGGACTGGGAATGACGCCATTTGGTCCAGGGAGGGGGCCAGGGGATCCAGTTTGGACTGGGACAGGGCCCAGTCTGTCCTGGGAGGGGGCCAGGGGATACACTTTGGCCTGGGAATTATCCCAGTCTTAACTGGGAGGGGACGGGGTATCCAGTTTGGACTGGCACAGGGCCCAGTCTGTCATGGGATGGGGACAGGGGGTCCAGTTTGGACTGGGAATGACCCCATTCTGTCCTGGGAGGGGGCCAGGGGTCCGGTTTGGACTGGAAGTTATCCCATCTGTCCTGGGAGGGGGCCAGGGGATCCAGTTTGGACTGGGAATGATCCCAGTTTGTCCTGGGAGGGGGCCAGGGGATCCAGTCTGGACTGGGAGTGATCCCAGTCTGTCCTGGGAGGGGGCCAGGGGATCTAGTTTGGACTGGGACAGGGACCAGCGTGTCCTGGGATGGGTCCAGGGGATCCAGTCTGGACTGGGAATGATCCCAGTCTGTCCTGGGAGGGGGCTAGGGGATCCAATTTGGACTGGGACAGGGCTCAGTCTATCCTGGGAACGGGCCAGGGGATCCAGTTTGGAATGGGAATGATCCCATTTGGTACTGGGAGGGGGCCAGGGAATCCAGTTTGGACTGGGAATGATCCCAGTCTCTCCTGGGAGGGGGCCAGGGGATCCCGTTTCGACTGAGAAAGGGCCCAGTCTGTCCTGGGAGGGGGCCACGGGATCCAGGTTGGAATGGGACAGGGCCCAGTCTGTCCTGGGAGGGGGCCAGGGGATTCAGGTTGGAAGGGGAATGATCCCATTTGGTTCTGGGAGCGGGCCAGGGAATCCAGTTTGGACTGGGAATGACCCCATTTGGTCCTGGGAGGGGGCCAGGGGATCCAGTTTGGATTGGGACAGGGCCCAGTCTGTCCTGGGAGGGGGCCAGGGGATCCAGGTTGGACTGGGACAGGGCCCAGTCTGTCCTGGGAGGGGGCCAGGGGATCCAGTTTTGACTGGGACAGGGCCCACTCTGTCCTGAGAGGGGGTTAGGGGATCCAGTTTGGACTGGGAATGACCCCATTCTGTCCTGGGAGGGGGCCAGGGGTCCGGTTTGGACTGGAAGTTATCCCATCTGTCCTGGGAGGGGGCCAGGGGATCCGGTCTGGACTGGGAATGATCCCAGTTTATCCTGGGCGGGGGCCAGGGGATCCAGTTTGGACTGGGAATGATCCTAGTCGGTCCTGGGAGGGGGCCAGGGGATCCAGTTTGGACTGGGAATGATCCCAGTCTGTCTTGGGAGGGGGCCAGGGGATCCAGTTTGGACTAGGAGAGGTCCCAGTCTGTTCTGGGAAGGGGCCAGGGGATCCAGTTTGGACTGGGATAGGGCCCAGTCTGTCCTGGGAGGGGGCCAGGGGATCCAGTTTGGACTGGGACAGGGCCCAATCTGTCCTGGGAGGGGGCCAGGGAATCCACTCTGGACTGGGAATGATCCTATTTGGTCCTGGGAGGGGGCCAGCGGATCCAGTTTGGAATGGGAATGACCGCATTTGGTACTGGGAGGGGGCCAGGGAATCCAGTTTGGAGTGGGAATGACCCCATTTGGTCCAGGGAGGGGGCCAGGGGATACACTTTGGCCTGGGAATTATCCCAGTCTTAACTGGGAGGGGACAGGGTATCCAGTTTGGACTGGCACAGGGCCCAGTCTGTCATGGGAGGGGGCCAGGAGATCCAGGTTGGAATGGGACAGGGCCCAGTCTGTCCTGGGAGGGGGCCAGGGGATCCAGGTTGGAAGGGGAATGATCCCATTTGGTTCTGGGAGGGGGCCAGGGAACCCAGTTTGGACTGGGAATGACCCCATTTGGTCCTGGGAGGGGGCCAGGGGATCCAGTTTGGATTGGGACAGGGCCCTGTCTGTCCTGGGAGGGGGCCAGGGGATCCAGGTTGGCCTGGGACAGGGCCCAGTCTGTCCTGGGAGGGGGCCAGGGGATCCAGTTTTGACTGGGACAGGGCCCACTCTGTCCTGGGAGGGGGGTAGGGGATCCAGTTTGGACTGGGAATGACCCTATTTGGTCCTGGGAGGGGGCCAGGGGATCCAGTTTGGATTGGGACATGGCCCAGTCTGTCCTGGGAGGGGGCCAGGGGATCCAGATTGTACTGGGACAGGGCCCAGTCTGTCCTGGGAGGCGACCAGGGGTTCCACTTTGGACTGGGAATTATCCCAGTCTTAACTGGGAGGGGACAGGGGATCTAGTTTCGACTGGGACAGGGCCCAGTCAGTCATGGGATGGGGCCAGGGGATCCAGTTTGGACTGGAAGTTATCCCATCTGTCCTGGGAGCGGGTCCAGGGGATCCACTTTGGATTGGGAATGACCCCATTTGCTCCTGGGAGGGGGCCAGGGGATCCAGTTTGGACTGGGACAGGGCCCAGTCTGTCCTGGGAGGGGGTCAGGGGATCCAGTTTGGACTGGGAATGACGCCATTTGGTCCAGGGAGGGGGCCAGGGGATCCAGTTTGGACTGGGACAGGGCCCAGTCTGTCCTGGGAGGGGGCCAGGGGACCCAGGTTTGACTGGGACAGGGCCCAGTCTGTCCTGGGAGGGGGCCAGGGGATACACTTTGGCCTGGGAATTATCCCAGTCTTAACTGGGAGGGGACGGGGTATCCAGTTTGGACTGGCACAGGGCCCAGTCTGTCATGGGATGGGGACAGGGGGTCCAGTTTGGACTGGGAATGACCCCATTCTGTCCTGGGAGGGGGCCAGGGGTCCGGTTTGGACTGGAAGTTATCCCATCTGTCCTGGGAGGGGGCCAGGGGATCCAGTTTGGACTGGGAATGATCCCAGTTTGTCCTGGGAGGGGGCCAGGGGATCCAGTTTGGACAGGGAATGACTCCATTTAGTCCTGGGAGGAGGCCAGGGGATCAAGTTTGGACTGGGAGAGGTCCCAGTCTGTTCTGGGAAGGGGCCAGGGGATCCAGTTTGGACTGGGACAGGGCCCAGTCTGTCCTGGGAGGGGTCCAGGGGGTCCAGTTTGGACAGGGACACGGCCCAGTCTGTCCTGGGAGGGGGCAGGGGATCCAGTTTGGACTGGGAATGATCCCATTCTGTCCTGGGAGGGGGCCAGGGGATCCCGTTTCGACTAGGACAGGGCCCAGTCTGTCCTGGGAGGGGGCCAGGGGATCCAGGTTGGAATGGGAATGATCCCATTTGGTTCTGGGAGGGGGCCAGGGAATCCAGTTTGGACTGGGAATGACCCCATTTGGTCCTGGGAGGGGGCCAGGGGATCCAGTTTGGATTGGGACAGGGCCCAGTCTGTCCTGGGAGGGGGCCAGGGGATCCAGGTTGGACTGGAACAGGGCCCACTCTGTCCTGGGAGGGGGTTAGGGGATCCAGTTTGGACTGGGAATGGCCCCATTTGGTCCTGGGAGGGGGCCAGGGGATCCAGTCTCGATTGGGACATGGCCCAGTCTGTCCTGGGAGGGGGCCAGGGGATCCAGATTGTACTGGGACAGGGCCCAGTCTGTCCTGGGAGGCGACCAGGGGTTCCACTTTGGACTGGGAATTATCCCAGTCTTAACTGGGAGGGGACAGGGGATCTAGTTTGGATTGGGACAGGGCCCAGTCAGTCATGGGATGGGGCCAGGGGATCCAGTTTGGACTGGAAGTTATCCCATCTGTCCTGGGAGCGGGTTCAGGGGATCCAATTTGGAATGGGAATGATCCCAATTTGTCCTGGGAGGGGGCAGGGGATCCACTTTGGACTGCGAATGACCCCATTTGGTCCTGGGAGGGGGCCAGGGGATCCAGTTTGTACTGGGACAGGGCCCAGTCTGTAGTGAGAGGAGGCCGGGGCATCCACATTGGACTGGGAATGACCCCATTCTGTCCTGGGAGGGGGCCAGGGGATCCATTTTGGACTGGGACAGGGCCCAGTCTGTCCTGGGAGGGGGCCAGGGGACCCAGGTTGGACTGGGACAGGGCCCAGTCTGTCCTGGGAGGGGGCCAGGGGATACACTTTGGCCTGGGAATTATCCCAGTCTTAACTGGGAGGGGACGGGGTATCCAGTTTGGACTGGCACAGGGCCCAGTCTGTCATGGGATGGGGACAGGGGGTCCAGTTTGGACTGGGAATGATCCCAGTTTGTCCTGGGAGGGGGCCAGGGGTCCGGTTTGGACTGGAAGTTATCCCATCTGTCCTGGGAGGGGGCCAGGGGATCCAGTTTGGACTGGGAATGATCCCAGTTTGTCCTGGGAGGGGGCCAGGGGATCCAGTTTGGACTGGGAATGACTCTATTTGATCCTGGGAGGGGGCCAGGGGATCCAGTTTGGAATGGGAATTATCCTAGTCTGCACTGGGAGAGGGCCAGGGGATCCAGTTTGGACTGGAAAAGATCCCAGTCTGTCCTGGGACAGGGCCAGGGGATCCAGATTGGAGTGGGACAGGGCCCAGTCTCTCCTGGGAGGGGGCCAGGGGATCCAGTTTGGACTGGGACAGGGCCCAGTCTGTCCTGGGAAGGGGCCAGGGGATCCAGTTTGGACTGGGACAGGGCCCAGTCTGTCCTGGGAGGGGGCCAGGGGATCCAGTTTGGACTGGGAGTGATCCCAGTCTGTCCTGGGAGGGGGCCACGGGATCCAGGTTGGAATGGGACAGGGCCCAGTCTGTCCTGGGAGGGGGCCAGGGGATCCAGGTTGGAATGGGAATGATCCCATTTGGTTCTGGGAGCGGGCCAGGGAATCCAGTTTGGACTGGGAATGACCCCATTTGGTCCTGGGAGGGGGCCAGGGGATCCAGTTTTGACTGGGACAGGGCCCACTCTGTCCTGAGAGGGGGTTAGGGGATCCAGTTTGGACTGGGAATGACCCTATTTGGTCCTGGGAGGGGGCCAGGGGATCCAGTTTGGATTGGGACATGGCCCAGTCTGTCCTGGGAGGGGGCCAGGGGATCCAGATTGTACTGGGACAGGGCCCAGTCTGTCCTGGGAGGCGACCAGGCGTTCCACTTTGGACTGGGAATTATCCCAGTCTTAACTGGGAGGGGCCAGGGGATCCAGTTTGGACTGGAAGTTATCCCATCTGCCCTGGGAGCGGGTCCAGGGGATCCAGTTTGGACTGGGAATGATCCCAGTTTGTCCTGGGAGGGGGCAGGGGATCCACTTTGGACTGGGAATGACCCCATTTGCTCCTAGGAGGGGGCCAGGGGATCCAGTTTGGACTGGGACAGGGCCGAGTCTGTAGTGAGAGGAGGCCAGGGCATCCACATTGGACTGGGAATGATCCCATTCTGTCCTAGGAGGGGGCCAGGGGATCTAGTTTGGACTGGGACACGGCCCAGTCTGTCCTGGGAGGGGGTCAGGGGATCCAGTTTGGACTGGGAATGATGCCATTTGCTCCTGGGAGGGGGCCAGGGGATCCAGTTTGGACTGGGACAGGGCCCAGTCTGTCCTGGGAGGGGGTCAGGGGATCCAGTTTGGACTGGGACATGACGCCATTTGGTCCAGGGAGGGGGCCAGGGGATCCAGTTTGGACTGGGACAGGGCCCAGTCTGTCCTGGGAGGGGGCCAGGGGATACACTTTGGCCTGGGAATTATCCCAGTCTTAACTGGGAGGGGACGGGGTATCCAGTTTGGACTGGCACAGGGCCCAGTCTGTCATGGGATGGGGACAGGGGGTCCAGTTTGGACTGGGAATGACCCCATTCTGTCCTGGGAGGGGGCCAGGGGTCCGGTTTGGACTGGAAGTTATCCCATCTGTCCTGGGAGGGGGCCAGGGGATCCAGTTTGGACTGGGAATGATCCCAGTTTGTCCTGGGAGGGGGCCAGGGGATCCAGTCTGGACTGGGAGTGATCCCAGTCTGTCCTGGGAGGGGGCCAGGGGATCTAGTTTGGACTGGGACAGGGACCAGCGTGTCCTGGGATGGGTCCAGGGGATCCAGTCTGGACTGGGAATGATCCCAGTCTGTCCTGGGAGGGGGCTAGGGGATCCAATTTGGACTGGGACAGGGCTCAGTCTATCCTGGGAACGGGCCAGGGGATCCAGTTTGGAATGGGAATGATCCCATTTGGTACTGGGAGGGGGCCAGGGAATCCAGTTTGGACTGGGAATGATCCCAGTCTCTCCTGGGAGGGGGCCAGGGGATCCCGTTTCGACTGAGAAAGGGCCCAGTCTGTCCTGGGAGGGGGCCACGGGATCCAGGTTGGAATGGGACAGGGCCCAGTCTGTCCTGGGAGGGGGCCAGGGGATCCAGGTTGGAAGGGGAATGATCCCATTTGGTTCTGGGAGCGGGCCAGGGAATCCAGTTTGGACTGGGAATGACCCCATTTGGTCCTGGGAGGGGGCCAGGGGATCCAGTTTGGATTGGGACAGGGCCCAGTCTGTCCTGGGAGGGGGCCAGGGGATCCAGGTTGGACTGGGACAGGGCCCAGTCTGTCCTGGGAGGGGGCCAGGGGATCCAGTTTTGACTGGGACAGGGCCCACTCTGTCCTGAGAGGGGGTTAGGGGATCCAGTTTGGACTGGGAATGACCCCATTCTGTCCTGGGAGGGGGCCAGGGGTCCGGTTTGGACTGGAAGTTATCCCATCTGTCCTGGGAGGGGGCCAGGGGATCCAGTCTGGACTGGGAATGATCCCAGTTTATCCTGGGCGGGGGCCAGGGGATCCAGTTTGGACTGGGAATGATCCTAGTCGGTCCTGGGAGGGGGCCAGGGGATCCAGTTTGGACTGGGAATGATCCCAGTCTGTCCTGGGAGGGGGCCAGGGGATCCAGTTTGGACTAGGAGAGGTCCCAGTCTGTTCTGGGAAGGGGCCAGGGGATCCAGTTTGGACTGGGATAGGGCCCAGTCTGTCCTGGGAGGGGGCCAGGGGATCCAGTTTGGACTGGGACAGGGCCCAATCTGTCCTGGGAGGGGGCCAGGGAATCCACTCTGGACTGGGAATGATCCTATTTGGTCCTGGGAGGGGGCCAGCGGATCCAGTTTGGAATGGGAATGACCGCATTTGGTACTGGGAGGGGGCCAGGGAATCCAGTTTGGAGTGGGAATGACCCCATTTGGTCCAGGGAGGGGGCCAGGGGATACACTTTGGCCTGGGAATTATCCCAGTCTTAACTGGGAGGGGACAGGGTATCCAGTTTGGACTGGCACAGGGCCCAGTCTGTCATGGGAGGGGGCCAGGAGATCCAGGTTGGAATGGGACAGGGCCCAGTCTGTCCTGGGAGGGGGCCAGGGGATCCAGGTTGGAAGGGGAATGATCCCATTTGGTTCTGGGAGGGGGCCAGGGAACCCAGTTTGGACTGGGAATGACCCCATTTGGTCCTGGGAGGGGGCCAGGGGATCCAGTTTGGATTGGGACAGGGCCCTGTCTGTCCTGGGAGGGGGCCAGGGGATCCAGGTTGGCCTGGGACAGGGCCCAGTCTGTCCTGGGAGGGGGCCAGGGGATCCAGTTTTGACTGGGACAGGGCCCACTCTGTCCTGGGAGGGGGGTAGGGGATCCAGTTTGGACTGGGAATGACCCTATTTGGTCCTGGGAGGGGGCCAGGGGATCCAGTTTGGATTGGGACATGGCCCAGTCTGTCCTGGGAGGGGGCCAGGGGATCCAGATTGTACTGGGACAGGGCCCAGTCTGTCCTGGGAGGCGACCAGGGGTTCCACTTTGGACTGGGAATTATCCCAGTCTTAACTGGGAGGGGACAGGGGATCTAGTTTCGACTGGGACAGGGCCCAGTCAGTCATGGGATGGGGCCAGGGGATCCAGTTTGGACTGGAAGTTATCCCATCTGTCCTGGGAGCGGGTCCAGGGGATCCACTTTGGATTGGGAATGACCCCATTTGCTCCTGGGAGGGGGCCAGGGGATCCAGTTTGGACTGGGACAGGGCCCAGTCTGTCCTGGGAGGGGGTCAGGGGATCCAGTTTGGACTGGGAATGACGCCATTTGGTCCAGGGAGGGGGCCAGGGGATCCAGTTTGGACTGGGACAGGGCCCAGTCTGTCCTGGGAGGGGGCCAGGGGATACACTTTGGCCTGGGAATTATCCCAGTCTTAACTGGGAGGGGACGGGGTATCCAGTTTGGACTGGCACAGGGCCCAGTCTGTCATGGGATGGGGACAGGGGGTCCAGTTTGGACTGGGAATGACCCCATTCTGTCCTGGGAGGGGGCCAGGGGTCCGGTTTGGACTGGAAGTTATCCCATCTGTCCTGGGAGGGGGCCAGGGGATCCAGTTTGGACTGGGAATGATCCCAGTTTGTCCTGGGAGGGGGCCAGGGGATCCAGTTTGGACAGGGAATGACTCCATTTAGTCCTGGGAGGAGGCCAGGGGATCAAGTTTGGACTGGGAGAGGTCCCAGTCTGTTCTGGGAAGGGGCCAGGGGATCCAGTTTGGACTGGGACAGGGCCCAGTCTGTCCTGGGAGGGGTCCAGGGGGTCCAGTTTGGACAGGGACACGGCCCAGTCTGTCCTGGGAGGGGGCAGGGGATCCAGTTTGGACTGGGAATGATCCCATTCTGTCCTGGGAGGGGGCCAGGGGATCCCGTTTCGACTAGGACAGGGCCCAGTCTGTCCTGGGAGGGGGCCAGGGGATCCAGGTTGGAATGGGAATGATCCCATTTGGTTCTGGGAGGGGGCCAGGGAATCCAGTTTGGACTGGGAATGACCCCATTTGGTCCTGGGAGGGGGCCAGGGGATCCAGTTTGTACTGGGACAGGGCCCAGTCTGTAGTGAGAGGAGGCCGGGGCATCCACATTGGACTGGGAATGACCCCATTCTGTCCTGGGAGGGGGCCAGGGGATCCATTTTGGACTGGGACAGGGCCCAGTCTGTCCTGGGAGGGGGCCAGGGGACCCAGGTTGGACTGGGACAGGGCCCAGTCTGTCCTGGGAGGGGGCCAGGGGATACACTTTGGCCTGGGAATTATCCCAGTCTTAACTGGGAGGGGACGGGGTATCCAGTTTGGACTGGCACAGGGCCCAGTCTGTCATGGGATGGGGACAGGGGGTCCAGTTTGGACTGGGAATGACCCCATTCTGTCCTGGGAGGGGGCCAGGGGTCCGGTTTGGACTGGAAGTTATCCCATCTGTCCTGGGAGGGGGCCAGGGGATCCAGTTTGGACTGGGAATGATCCCAGTTTGTCCTGGGAGGGGGCCAGGGGATCCAGTTTGGACTGGGAATGACTCTATTTGATCCTGGGAGGGGGCCAGGGGATCCAGTTTGGAATGGGAATTATCCTAGTCTGCACTGGGAGAGGGCCAGGGGATCCAGTTTGGACTGGAAAAGATCCCAGTCTGTCCTGGGACAGGGCCAGGGGATCCAGATTGGAGTGGGACAGGGCCCAGTCTCTCCTGGGAGGGGGCCAGGGGATCCAGTTTGGACTGGGAAGTATCCTACTCTGCACTGGGAGAGGGCCAGGGGATCCACTTTGGACTGGGAATGATTCCAGTCTGTCCTGGGAGGGGGCCAGGGGATCCACTTTGGACTGGGACAGGGCCCAGTCTGTCCTGGGAAGGGGCCAGGGGATCCAGATTGGACTGGGACAGGGCCCAGTCTGTCCTGGGAGGGGGCCAGGGGATCCAGTTTGGACTGGGAGTGATCCCAGTCTGTCCTGGGAGGGGGCCACGGGATCCAGGTTGGAATGGGACAGGGCCCAGTCTGTCCTGGGAGGGGGCCAGGGGATCCAGGTTGGAATGGGAATGATCCCATTTGGTTCTGGGAGCGGGCCAGGGAATCCAGTTTGGACTGGGAATGACCCCATTTGGTCCTGGGAGGGGGCCAGGGGATCCAGTTTTGACTGGGACAGGGCCCACTCTGTCCTGAGAGGGGGTTAGGGGATCCAGTTTGGACTGGGAATGACCCTATTTGGTCCTGGGAGGGGGCCAGGGGATCCAGTTTGGATTGGGACATGGCCCAGTCTGTCCTGGGAGGGGGCCAGGGGATCCAGATTGTACTGGGACAGGGCCCAGTCTGTCCTGGGAGGCGACCAGGCGTTCCACTTTGGACTGGGAATTATCCCAGTCTTAACTGGGAGGGGCCAGGGGATCCAGTTTGGACTGGAAGTTATCCCATCTGCCCTGGGAGCGGGTCCAGGGGATCCAGTTTGGACTGGGAATGATCCCAGTTTGTCCTGGGAGGGGGCAGGGGATCCACTTTGGACTGGGAATGACCCCATTTGCTCCTGGGAGGGGGCCAGGGGATCCAGTTTGGACTGGGACAGGGCCGAGTCTGTAGTGAGAGGAGGCCAGGGCATCCACATTGGACTGGGAATGATCCCATTCTGTCCTAGGAGGGGGCCAGGGGATCTAGTTTGGACTGGGACACGGCCCAGTCTGTCCTGGGAGGGGGTCAGGGGATCCAGTTTGGACTGGGAATGATGCCATTTGGTCCAGGGAGGGGGCCAGGGGATCCAGTTTGAATTGAGACAGGGCCCAGTCTGTCCTGGGAGGGGGCCAGGGGACCCAGGTTGGACTGGGACAGGGCCCAGTCTGTCCTGGGAGGGGGCCAGGGGATACACTTTGGCCTGGGAATTATCCCAGTCTTAACTGGGAGGGGACGGGATATCCAGTTTGGACTGGCACAGGGCCCAGTCTGTCATGGGATGGGGACAGGGGATCCAGTTTGGACTGGGAATGACCCCATTCTGTCCTGGGAGGGGGCCAGGGGTCCGGTTTGGACTGGAAGTTATCCCATCTGTCCTGGGAGGGGGCCAGGGGATCCAGTTTGGACTGGGAATGATCCCAGTTTGTCCTGGGAGGGGGCCAGGGGATCCAGTCTGGACTGGGAGTGATCCCAGTCTGTCCTGGGAGGGGGCCAGGGGATCTAGTTTGGACTGGGACAGGGACCAGCGTGTCCTGGGATGGGTCCAGGGGATCCAGTCTGGACTGGGAATGATCCCAGTCTGTCCTGGGAGGGGGCTAGGGGATCCAATTTGGACTGGGACAGGGCTCAGTCTATCCTGGGAACGGGCCAGGGGATCCAGTTTGGAATGGGAATGATCCCATTTGGTACTGGGAGGGGGCCAGGGGATCCAGTTTGGATTGGGACAGGGCCCAGTCTGTCCTGGGAGGGGGCCAGGGGATCCAGGTTGGACTGGGACAGGGCCCAGTCTGTCATGGGAGGGGGCCAGGGGATCCAGTTTTGACTGGGACAGGGCCCACTCTGTCCTGAGAGGGGGTTAGGGGATCCAGTTTGGACTGGGAATGACCCCATTCTGTCCTGGGAGGGGGCCAGGGGTCCGGTTTGGACTGGAAGTTATCCCATCTGTCCTGGGAGGGGGCCAGGGGATCCAGTCTGGACTGGGAATGATCCCAGTTTATCCTGGGCGGGGGCCAGGGGATCCAGTTTGGACTGCGAATGATCCCAGTCTGTCTTGGGAGGGGGCCAGGGGATCCAGTTTGGACTAGGAGAGGTCCCAGTCTGTTCTGGGAAGGGGCCAGGGGATCCAGTTTGAACTGGGATAGGGCCCAGTCTGTCCTGGGAGGGGGCCAGGGAATCCACTCTGGACTGGGAATGATCCTATTTGGTCCTGGGAGGGGGCCAGCGGATCCAGTTTGGAATGGGAATGACCGCATTTGGTACTGGGAGGGGGCCAGGGAATCCATTTTGGAGTGGGAATGACCCCATTTGGTCCAGGGAGGGGGCCAGGGGATACACTTTGGCCTGGGAATTATCCCAGTCTTAACTGGGAGGGGACAGGGTATCCAGTTTGGACTGGCACAGGGCCCAGTCTGTCATGGGAGGGGGCCAGGAGATCCAGGTTGGAATGGGACAGGGCCCAGTCTGTCCTGGGAGGGGGCCAGGGGATCCAGGTTGGAAGGGGAATGATCCCATTTGGTTCTGGGAGGGGGCCAGGGAATCCAGTTTGGACTGGGAATGACCCCATTTGGTCCTGGGAGGGGGCTAGGGGATCCAGTTTGGATTGGGACAGGGCCCAGTCTGTCCTGGGAGGGGGCCAGGGGATCCAGGTTGGCCTGGGACAGGGCCCAGTCTGTCCTGGGAGGGGGCCAGGGGATCCAGTTTTGACTGGGACAGGGCCCACTCTGTCCTGGGAGGGGGGTAGGGGGTCCAGTTTGGACTGGGAATGACCCTATTTGGTCCTGGGAGGGGGCCAGGGGATCCAGTTTGGATTGGGACATGGCCCAGTCTGTCCTGGGAGGGGGCCAGGGGATCCAGATTGTACTGGGACAGGGCCCAGTCTGTCCTGGGAGGCGACCAGGGGTTCCACTTTGGACTGGGAATTATCCCAGTCTTAACTGGGAGGGGACAGGGGATCTAGTTTCGACTGGGACAGGGCCCAGTCAGTCATGGGATGGGGCCAGGGGATCCAGTTTGGACTGGAAGTTATCCCATCTGTCCTGGGAGCGGGTCCAGGGGATCCACTTTGGACTGGGAATGACCCCATTTGCTCCTGGGAGGGGGCCAGGGGATCCAGTTTGGACTGGGACAGGGCCCAGTCTGTCCTGGGAGGGGGTCAGGGGATCCAGTTTGGACTGGGAATGACGCCATTTGGTCCAGGGAGGGGGCCAGGGGATCCAGTTTGGACTGGGACAGGGCCCAGTCTGTCCTGGGAGGGGGCCAGGGGACCCAGGTTGGACTGGGACAGGGCCCAGTCTGTCCTGGGAGGGGGCCAGGAGATACACTTTGGCCTGGGAATTGTCCCAGTCTTAACTGGGAGGGGACGGGGTATCCAGTTTGGACTGGCACAGGGCCCAGTCTGTCATGGGATGGGGACAGGGGGTCCAGTTTGGACTGGGAATGACCCCATTCTGTCCTGGGAGGGGGCCAGGGGTCCGGTTTGGACTGGAAGTTATCCCATCTGTCCTGGGAGGGGGCCAGGGGATCCAGTTTGGACTGGGAATGATCCCAGTTTGTCCTGGGAGGGGGCCAGGGGATCCAGTTTGGACAGGGAATGACTCCATTTAGTCCTGGGAGGAGGCCAGGGGATCAAGTTTGGACTGGGAGAGGTCCCAGTCTGTTCTGGGAAGGGGCCAGGGGATCCAGTTTGGACTGGGACAGGGCCCAGTCTGTCCTGGGAGGGGTCCAGGGGGTCCAGTTTGGACAGGGACACGGCCCAGTCTGTCCTGGGAGGGGGCAGGGGATCCAGTTTGGACTGGGAATGATCCCATTCTGTCCTGGGAGGGGGCCAGGGGATCCCGTTTCGACTAGGACAGGGCCCAGTCTGTCCTGGGAGGGGGCCAGGGGATCCAGGTTGGAATGGGAATGATCCCATTTGGTTCTGGGAGGGGGCCAGGGAATCCAGTTTGGACTGGGAATGACCCCATTTGGTCCTGGGAGGGGGCCAGGGGATCCAGTTTGGATTGGGACAGGGCCCAGTCTGTCCTGGGAGGGGGCCAGGGGATCCAGTTGCGACTGGGATAGGGCCCACTCTGTCCTGGGAGGGGGTTAGGGGATCCAGTTTGGACTGGGAATGACCCCATTTGGTCCTGGGAGGGGGCCAGGGGATCCAGTCTGGATTGGGACATGGCCCAGTCTGTCCTGGGAGGGGGCCAGGGGATCCAGATTGTACTGGGACAGGGCCCAGTCTGTCCTGGGAGGCGACCAGGGGTTCCACTTTGGACTGGGAATTATCCCAGTCTTAACTGGGAGGGGACAGGGGATCTAGTTTCGACTGGGACAGGGCCCAGTCAGTCATGGGATGGGGCCAGGGGATCCAGTTTGGACTGGAAGTTATCCCATCTGTCCTGGGAGCGGGTCCAGGGGATCCACTTTGGACTGGGAATGACCCCATTTGCTCCTGGGAGGGGGCCAGGGGATCCAGTTTGGACTGGGACAGGGCCCAGTCTGTCCTGGGAGGGGGTCAGGGGATCCAGTTTGGACTGGGAATGACGCCATTTGGTCCAGGGACGGGGCCAGGGGATCCAGTTTGGACTGGGACAGGGCCCAGTCTGTCCTGGGAGGGGGCCAGGGGACCCAGGTTGGACTGGGACAGGGCCCAGTCTGTCCTGGGAGGGGGCCAGGAGATACACTTTGGCCTGGGAATTATCCCAGTCTTAACTGGGAGGGGACGGGGTATCCAGTTTGGACTGGCACAGGGCCCAGTCTGTCATGGGATGGGGACAGGGGGTCCAGTTTGGACTGGGAATGACCCCATTCTGTCCTGGGAGGGGGCCAGGGGTCCGGTTTGGACTGGAAGTTATCCCATCTGTCCTGGGAGGGGGCCAGGGGATCCAGTTTGGACTGGGAATGATCCCAGTTTGTCCTGGGAGGGGGCCAGGGGATCCAGTTTGGACTGGGAATGACTCCATTTAGTCCTGGGAGGAGGCCAGGGGATCAAGTTTGGACTGGGAGAGGTCCCAGTCTGTTCTGGGAAGGGGCCAGGGGATCCAGTTTGGACTGGGACAGGGCCCAGTCTGTCCTGGGAGGGGTCCAGGGGGTCCAGTTTGGACAGGGACACGGCCCAGTCTGTCCTGGGAGGGGGCAGGGGATCCAGTTTGGACTGGGAATGATCCCATTCTGTCCTGGGAGGGGGCCAGGGGATCCCGTTTCGACTAGGACAGGGCCCAGTCTGTCCTGGGAGGGGGCCAGGGGATCCAGGTTGGAATGGGAATGATCCCATTTGGTTCTGGGAGGGGGCCAGGGAATCCAGTTTGGACTGGGAATGACCCCATTTGGTCCTGGGAGGGGGCCAGGGGATCCAGTTTGGATTGGGACAGGGCCCAGTCTGTCCTGGGAGGGGGCCAGGGGATCCAGTTGCGACTGGGATAGGGCCCACTCTGTCCTGGGAGGGGGTTAGGGGATCCAGTTTGGACTGGGAATGGCCCCATTTGGTCCTGGGAGGGGGCCAGGGGATCCAGTCTCGATTGGGACATGGCCCAGTCTGTCCTGGGAGGGGGCCAGGGGATCCAGAATGTACTTGGACAGGGCCCAGTCTGTCCTGGGAGGCGACCAGGGGTTCCACTTTGGACTGGGAATTATCCCAGTCTTAACTGGGAGGGGACAGGGGATCCAGTTTCGACTGGGACAGGGCCCAGTCTGTCATGGGATGGGGCCAGGGGATCCAGTTTGGACTGGAAGTTATCCCATCTGTCCTGGGAGCGGGTTCAGGGGATCCAATTTGGAATGGGAATGATCCCAATTTGTCCTGGGAGGGGGCAGGGGATCCACTTTGGACTGCGAATGACCCCATTTGGTCCTGGGAGGGGGCCAGGGGATCCAGTTTGTACTGGGACAGGGCCCAGTCTGTAGTGAGAGGAGGCCGGGGCATCCACATTGGACTGGGAATGACCCCATTCTGTCCTGGGAGGGGGCCAGGGGATCCATTTTGGACTGGGACAGGGCCCAGTCTGTCCTGGGAGGGGGCCAGGGGACCCAGGTTGGACTGGGACAGGGCCCAGTCTGTCCTGGGAGGGGGCCAGGGGATACACTTTGGCCTGGGAATTATCCCAGTCTTAACTGGGAGGGGACGGGGTATCCAGTTTGGACTGGCACAGGGCCCAGTCTGTCATGGGATGGGGACAGGGGGTCCAGTTTGGACTGGGAATGACCCCATTCTGTCCTGGGAGGGGGCCAGGGGTCCGGTTTGGACTGGAAGTTATCCCATCTGTCCTGGGAGGGGGCCAGGGGATCCAGTTTGGACTGGGAATGATCCCAGTTTGTCCTGGGAGGGGGCCAGGGGATCCAGTTTGGACTGGGAATGACTCCATTTGATCCTGGGAGGGGGCCAGGGGATCCAGTTTGGAATGGGAATTATCCTAGTCTGCACTGGGAGAGGGCCAGGGGATCCAGTTTGGACTGGAAAAGATCCCAGTCTGTCCTGGGACAGGGCCAGGGGATCCAGATTGGAGTGGGACAGGGCCCAGTCTCTCCTGGGAGGGGGCCAGGGGATCCAGTTTGGACTGGGAAGTATCCTACTCTGCACTGGGAGAGGGCCAGGGGATCCACTTTGGACTGGGAATGATTCCAGTCTGTCCTGGGAGGGGGCCAGGGGATCCACTTTGGACTGGGACAGGGCCCAGTCTGTCCTGGGAAGGGGCCAGGGGATCCAGATTGGACTGGGACAGGGCCCAGTCTGTCCTGGGAGGGGGCCAGGGGATCCAGTTTGGACTGGGAGTGATCCCAGTCTGTCCTGGGAGGGGGCCACGGGATCCAGGTTGGAATGGGACAGGGCCCAGTCTGTCCTGGGAGGGGGCCAGGGGATCCAGGTTGCAATGGGAATGATCCCATTTGGTTCTGGGAGCGGGCCAGGGAATCCAGTTTGGACTGGGAATGACCCCATTTGGTCCTGGGAGGGGGCCAGGGGATCCAGTTTTGACTGGGACAGGGCCCACTCTGTCCTGAGAGGGGGTTAGGGGATCCAGTTTGGACTGGGAATAACCCTATTTGGTCCTGGGAGGGGGCCAGGGGATCCAGTTTGGATTGGGACATGGCCCAGTCTGTCCTGGGAGGGGGCCAGGGGATCCAGATTGTACTGGGACAGGGCCCAGTCTGTCCTGGGAGGCGACCAGGCGTTCCACTTTGGACTGGGAATTATCCCAGTCTTAACTGGGAGGGGCCAGGGGATCCAGTTTGGACTGGAAGTTATCCCATCTGCCCTGGGAGCGGGTCCAGGGGATCCAGTTTGGACTGGGAATGATCCCAGTTTGTCCTGGGAGGGGGCAGGGGATCCACTTTGGACTGGGAATGACCCCATTTGCTCCTAGGAGGGGGCCAGGGGATCCAGTTTGGACTGGGACAGGGCCGAGTCTGTAGTGAGAGGAGGCCAGGGCATCCACATTGGACTGGGAATGATCCCATTCTGTCCTAGGAGGGGGCCAGGGGATCTAGTTTGGACTGGGACACGGCCCAGTCTGTCCTGGGAGGGGGTCAGGGGATCCAGTTTGGACTGGGAATGACGCCATTTGCTCCTGGGAGGGGGCCAGGGGATCCAGTTTGGACTGGGACAGGGCCCAGTCTGTCCTGGGAGGGGGCCAGGGGACCCAGGTTGGACTGGGACAGGGCCCAGTCTGTCCTGGGAGGGGGCCAGGGGATACACTTTGGCCTGGGAATTATCCCAGTCTTAACTGGGAGGGGACGGGATATCCAGTTTGGACTGGCACAGGGCCCAGTCTGTCATGGGATGGGGACAGGGGATCCAGTTTGGACTGGGAATGACCCCATTCTGTCCTGGGAGGGGGCCAGGGGTCCGGTTTGGACTGGAAGTTATCCCATCTGTCCTGGGAGGGGGCCAGGGGATCCAGTTTGGACTGGGAATGATCCCAGTTTGTCCTGGGAGGGGGCCAGGGGATCCAGTCTGGACTGGGAGTGATCCCAGTCTGTCCTGGGAGGGGGCCAGGGGATCTAGTTTGGACTGGGACAGGGACCAGCGTGTCCTGGGATGGGTCCAGGGGATCCAGTCTGGACTGGGAATGATCCCAGTCTGTCCTGGGAGGGGGCTAGGGGATCCAATTTGGACTGGGACAGGGCTCAGTCTATCCTGGGAACGGGCCAGGGGATCCAGTTTGGAATGGGAATGATCCCATTTGGTACTGGGAGGGGGCCAGGGGATCCAGTTTGGATTGGGACAGGGCCCAGTCTGTCCTGGGAGGGGGCCAGGGGATCCAGGTTGGACTGGGACAGGGCCCAGTCTGTCATGGGAGGGGGCCAGGGGATCCAGTTTTGACTGGGACAGGGCCCACTCTGTCCTGAGAGGGGGTTAGGGTATCCAGTTTGGACTGGGAATGACCCCATTCTGTCCTGGGAGGGGGCCAGGGGTCCGGTTTGGACTGGAAGTTATCCCATCTGTCCTGGGAGGGGGCCAGGGGATCCAGTCTGGACTGGGAATGATCCCAGTTTATCCTGGGCGGGGGCCAGGGGATCCAGTTTGGACTGCGAATGATCCCAGTCTGTCTTGGGAGGGGGCCAGGGGATCCAGTTTGGACTAGGAGAGGTCCCAGTCTGTTCTGGGAAGGGGCCAGGGGATCCAGTTTGAACTGGGATAGGGCCCAGTCTGTCCTGGGAGGGGGCCAGGGAATCCACTCTGGACTGGGAATGATCCTATTTGGTCCTGGGAGGGGGCCAGCGGATCCAGTTTGGAATGGGAATGACCGCATTTGGTACTGGGAGGGGGCCAGGGAATCCAGTTTGGAGTGGGAATGACCCCATTTGGTCCAGGGAGGGGGCCAGGGGATACACTTTGGCCTGGGAATTATCCCAGTCTTAACTGGGAGGGGACAGGGTATCCAGTTTGGACTGGCACAGGGCCCAGTCTGTCATGGGAGGGGGCCAGGAGATCCAGGTTGGAATGGGACAGGGCCCAGTCTGTCCTGGGAGGGGGCCAGGGGATCCAGGTTGGAAGGGGAATGATCCCATTTGGTTCTGGGAGGGGGCCAGGGAACCCAGTTTGGACTGGGAATGACCCCATTTGGTCCTGGGAGGGGGCCAGGGGATCCAGTTTGGATTGGGACAGGGCCCAGTCTGTCCTGGGAGGGGGCCAGGGGATCCAGTTTTGACTGGGACAGGGCCCACTCTGTCCTGGGAGGGGGGTAGGGGATCCAGTTTGGACTGGGAATGACCCTATTTGGTCCTGGGAGGGGGCCAGGGGATCCAGTTTGGATTGGGACATGGCCCAGTCTGTCCTGGGAGGGGGCCAGGGGATCCAGATTGTACTGGGACAGGGCCCAGTCTGTCCTGGGAGGCGACCAGGGGTTCCACTTTGGACTGGGAATTATCCCAGTCTTAACTGGGAGGGGACAGGGGATCTAGTTTCGACTGGGACAGGGCCCAGTCAGTCATGGGATGGGGCCAGGGGATCCAGTTTGGACTGGAAGTTATCCCATCTGTCCTGGGAGCGGGTCCAGGGGATCCACTTTGGATTGGGAATGACCCCATTTGCTCCTGGGAGGGGGCCAGGGGATCCAGTTTGGACTGGGACAGGGCCCAGTCTGTCCTGGGAGGGGGTCAGGGGATCCAGTTTGGACTGGGAATGACGCCATTTGGTCCAGGGAGGGGGCCAGGGGATCCAGTTTGGACTGGGACAGGGCCCAGTCTGTCCTGGGAGGGGGCCAGGGGACCCAGGTTTGACTGGGACAGGGCCCAGTCTGTCCTGGGAGGGGGCCAGGGGATACACTTTGGCCTGGGAATTATCCCAGTCTTAACTGGGAGGGGACGGGGTATCCAGTTTGGACTGGCACAGGGCCCAGTCTGTCATGGGATGGGGACAGGGGGTCCAGTTTGGACTGGGAATGACCCCATTCTGTCCTGGGAGGGGGCCAGGGGTCCGGTTTGGACTGGAAGTTATCCCATCTGTCCTGGGAGGGGGCCAGGGGATCCAGTTTGGACTGGGAATGATCCCAGTTTGTCCTGGGAGGGGGCCAGGGGATCCAGTTTGGACAGGGAATGACTCCATTTAGTCCTGGGAGGAGGCCAGGGGATCAAGTTTGGACTGGGAGAGGTCCCAGTCTGTTCTGGGAAGGGGCCAGGGGATCCAGTTTGGACTGGGACAGGGCCCAGTCTGTCCTGGGAGGGGTCCAGGGGGTCCAGTTTGGACAGGGACACGGCCCAGTCTGTCCTGGGAGGGGGCAGGGGATCCAGTTTGGACTGGGAATGATCCCATTCTGTCCTGGGAGGGGGCCAGGGGATCCCGTTTCGACTAGGACAGGGCCCAGTCTGTCCTGGGAGGGGGCCAGGGGATCCAGTTTGGACTGGGAATGACTCCATTTGATCCTGGGAGGGGGCCAGGGGATCCAGTTTGGAATGGGAATTATCCTAGTCTGCACTGGGAGAGGGCCAGGGGATCCAGTTTGGACTGGAAAAGATCCCAGTCTGTCCTGGGACAGGGCCAGGGGATCCAGATTGGAGTGGGACAGGGCCCAGTCTCTCCTGGGAGGGGGCCAGGGGATCCAGTTTGGACTGGGAAGTATCCTACTCTGCACTGGGAGAGGGCCAGGGGATCCACTTTGGACTGGGAATGATTCCAGTCTGTCCTGGGAGGGGGCCAGGGGATCCACTTTGGACTGGGACAGGGCCCAGTCTGTCCTGGGAAGGGGCCAGGGGATCCAGATTGGACTGGGACAGGGCCCAGTCTGTCCTGGGAGGGGGCCAGGGGATCCAGTTTGGACTGGGAGTGATCCCAGTCTGTCCTGGGAGGGGGCCACGGGATCCAGGTTGGAATGGGACAGGGCCCAGTCTGTCCTGGGAGGGGGCCAGGGGATCCAGGTTGCAATGGGAATGATCCCATTTGGTTCTGGGAGCGGGCCAGGGAATCCAGTTTGGACTGGGAATGACCCCATTTGGTCCTGGGAGGGGGCCAGGGGATCCAGTTTTGACTGGGACAGGGCCCACTCTGTCCTGAGAGGGGGTTAGGGGATCCAGTTTGGACTGGGAATAACCCTATTTGGTCCTGGGAGGGGGCCAGGGGATCCAGTTTGGATTGGGACATGGCCCAGTCTGTCCTGGGAGGGGGCCAGGGGATCCAGATTGTACTGGGACAGGGCCCAGTCTGTCCTGGGAGGCGACCAGGCGTTCCACTTTGGACTGGGAATTATCCCAGTCTTAACTGGGAGGGGCCAGGGGATCCAGTTTGGACTGGAAGTTATCCCATCTGCCCTGGGAGCGGGTCCAGGGGATCCAGTTTGGACTGGGAATGATCCCAGTTTGTCCTGGGAGGGGGCAGGGGATCCACTTTGGACTGGGAATGACCCCATTTGCTCCTAGGAGGGGGCCAGGGGATCCAGTTTGGACTGGGACAGGGCCGAGTCTGTAGTGAGAGGAGGCCAGGGCATCCACATTGGACTGGGAATGATCCCATTCTGTCCTAGGAGGGGGCCAGGGGATCTAGTTTGGACTGGGACACGGCCCAGTCTGTCCTGGGAGGGGGTCAGGGGATCCAGTTTGGACTGGGAATGACGCCATTTGCTCCTGGGAGGGGGCCAGGGGATCCAGTTTGGACTGGGACAGGGCCCAGTCTGTCCTGGGAGGGGGCCAGGGGACCCAGGTTGGACTGGGACAGGGCCCAGTCTGTCCTGGGAGGGGGCCAGGGGATACACTTTGGCCTGGGAATTATCCCAGTCTTAACTGGGAGGGGACGGGATATCCAGTTTGGACTGGCACAGGGCCCAGTCTGTCATGGGATGGGGACAGGGGATCCAGTTTGGACTGGGAATGACCCCATTCTGTCCTGGGAGGGGGCCAGGGGTCCGGTTTGGACTGGAAGTTATCCCATCTGTCCTGGGAGGGGGCCAGGGGATCCAGTTTGGACTGGGAATGATCCCAGTTTGTCCTGGGAGGGGGCCAGGGGATCCAGTCTGGACTGGGAGTGATCCCAGTCTGTCCTGGGAGGGGGCCAGGGGATCTAGTTTGGACTGGGACAGGGACCAGCGTGTCCTGGGATGGGTCCAGGGGATCCAGTCTGGACTGGGAATGATCCCAGTCTGTCCTGGGAGGGGGCTAGGGGATCCAATTTGGACTGGGACAGGGCTCAGTCTATCCTGGGAACGGGCCAGGGGATCCAGTTTGGAATGGGAATGATCCCATTTGGTACTGGGAGGGGGCCAGGGGATCCAGTTTGGATTGGGACAGGGCCCAGTCTGTCCTGGGAGGGGGCCAGGGGATCCAGGTTGGACTGGGACAGGGCCCAGTCTGTCATGGGAGGGGGCCAGGGGATCCAGTTTTGACTGGGACAGGGCCCACTCTGTCCTGAGAGGGGGTTAGGGTATCCAGTTTGGACTGGGAATGACCCCATTCTGTCCTGGGAGGGGGCCAGGGGTCCGGTTTGGACTGGAAGTTATCCCATCTGTCCTGGGAGGGGGCCAGGGGATCCAGTCTGGACTGGGAATGATCCCAGTTTATCCTGGGCGGGGGCCAGGGGATCCAGTTTGGACTGCGAATGATCCCAGTCTGTCTTGGGAGGGGGCCAGGGGATCCAGTTTGGACTAGGAGAGGTCCCAGTCTGTTCTGGGAAGGGGCCAGGGGATCCAGTTTGAACTGGGATAGGGCCCAGTCTGTCCTGGGAGGGGGCCAGGGAATCCACTCTGGACTGGGAATGATCCTATTTGGTCCTGGGAGGGGGCCAGCGGATCCAGTTTGGAATGGGAATGACCGCATTTGGTACTGGGAGGGGGCCAGGGAATCCAGTTTGGAGTGGGAATGACCCCATTTGGTCCAGGGAGGGGGCCAGGGGATACACTTTGGCCTGGGAATTATCCCAGTCTTAACTGGGAGGGGACAGGGTATCCAGTTTGGACTGGCACAGGGCCCAGTCTGTCATGGGAGGGTGCCAGGAGATCCAGGTTGGAATGGGACAGGGCCCAGTCTGTCCTGGGAGGGGGCCAGGGGATCCAGGTTGGAAGGGGAATGATCCCATTTGGTTCTGGGAGGGGGCCAGGGAACCCAGTTTGGACTGGGAATGACCCCATTTGGTCCTGGGAGGGGGCCAGGGGATCCAGTTTGGATTGGGACAGGGCCCAGTCTGTCCTGGGAGGGGGCCAGGGGATCCAGGTTGGCCTGGGACAGGGCCCAGTCTGTCCTGGGAGGGGGCCAGGGGATCCAGTTTTGACTGGGACAGGGCCCACTCTGTCCTGGGAGGGGGGTAGGGGATCCAGTTTGGACTGGGAATGACCCTATTTGGTCCTGGGAGGGGGCCAGGGGATCCAGTTTGGATTGGGACATGGCCCAGTCTGTCCTGGGAGGGGGCCAGGGGATCCAGATTGTACTGGGACAGGGCCCAGTCTGTCCTGGGAGGCGACCAGGGGTTCCACTTTGGACTGGGAATTATCCCAGTCTTAACTGGGAGGGGACAGGGGATCTAGTTTCGACTGGGACAGGGCCCAGTCAGTCATGGGATGGGGCCAGGGGATCCAGTTTGGACTGGAAGTTATCCCATCTGCCCTAGGAGCGGGTCCAGGGGATCCAGTTTGGACTGGGAATGATCCCAGTTTGTCCTGGGAGGGGGCAGGGGATCCACTTTGGACTGGGAATGACCCCATTTGCTCCTGGGAGGGGGCCAGGGGATCCAGTTTGGACTGGGACAGGGCCCAGTCTGTCCTGGGAGGGGGTCAGGGGATCCAGTTTGGACTGGGACAGGGCCCAGTCTGTCCTGGGAGGGGGCCAGGGGACCCAGGTTGGACTGGGACAGGGCCCAGTCTGTCCTGGGAGGGGGCCAGGAGATACACTTTGGCCTGGGAATTATCCCAGTCTTAACTGGGAGGGGACGGGGTATCCAGTTTGGACTGGCACAGGGCCCAGTCTGTCATGGGATGGGGACAGGGGGTCCAGTTTGGACTGGGAATGACCCCATTCTGTCCTGGGAGGGGGCCAGGGGTCCGGTTTGGACTGGAAGTTATCCCATCTGTCCTGGGAGGGGGCCAGGGGATCCAGATTGGACTGGGAATGATCCCAGTTTGTCCTGGGAGGGGGCCAGGGGATCCAGTTTGGACAGGGAATGACTCCATTTAGTCCTGGGAGGAGGCCAGGGGATCAAGTTTGGACTGGGAGAGGTCCCAGTCTGTTCTGGGAAGGGGCCAGGGGATCCAGTTTGGACTGGGACAGGGCCCAGTCTGTCCTGGGAGGGGTCCAGGGGGTCCAGTTTGGACAGGGACACGGCCCAGTCTGTCCTGGGAGGGGGCAGGGGATCCAGTTTGGACTGGGAATGATCCCATTCTGTCCTGGGAGGGGGCCAGGGGATCCCGTTTCGACTAGGACAGGGCCCAGTCTGTCCTGGGAGGGGGCCAGGGGATCCAGGTTGGAATGGGAATGATCCCATTTGGTTCTGGGAGGGGGCCAGGGAATCCAGTTTGGACTGGGAATGACCCCATTTGGTCCTGGGAGGGGGCCAGGGGATCCAGTTTGGATTGGGACAGGGCCCAGTCTGTCCTGGGAGGGGGCCAGGGGATCCAGTTGCGACTGGGATAGGGCCCACTCTGTCCTGGGAGGGGGTTAGGGGATCCAGTTTGGACTGGGAATGACCCCATTTGGTCCTGGGAGGGGGCCAGGGGATCCAGTCTGGATTGGGACATGGCCCAGTCTGTCCTGGGAGGGGGCCAGGGGATCCAGATTGTACTGGGACAGGGCCCAGTCTGTCCTGGGAGGCGACCAGGGGTTCCACTTTGGACTGGGAATTATCCCAGTCTTAACTGGGAGGGGACAGGGGATCTAGTTTCGACTGGGACAGGGCCCAGTCAGTCATGGGATGGGGCCAGGGGATCCAGTTTGGACTGGAAGTTATCCCATCTGTCCTGGGAGCGGGTCCAGGGGATCCACTTTGGACTGGGAATGACCCCATTTGCTCCTGGGAGGGGGCCAGGGGATCCAGTTTGGACTGGGACAGGGCCCAGTCTGTCCTGGGAGGGGGTCAGGGGATCCAGTTTGGACTGGGAATGACGCCATTTGGTCCAGGGAGGGGGCCAGGGGATCCAGTTTGGACTGGGACAGGGCCCAGTCTGTCCTGGGAGGGGGCCAGGAGATACACTTTGGCCTGGGAATTATCCCAGTCTTAACTGGGAGGGGACGGGGTATCCAGTTTGGACTGGCACAGGGCCCAGTCTGTCATGGGATGGGGACAGGGGGTCCACCAGTTTGGACTGGGAATGACCCCATTCTGTCCTGGGAGGGGGCCAGGGGTCCGGTTTGGACTGGAAGTTATCCCATCTGTCCTGGGAGGGGGCCAGGGGATCCAGTTTGGACTGGGAATGATCCCAGTTTGTCCTGGGAGGGGGCCAGGGGATCCAGTTTGGACAGGGAATGACTCCATTTAGTCCTGGGAGGAGGCCAGGGGATCAAGTTTGGACTGGGAGAGGTCCCAGTCTGTTCTGGGAAGGGGCCAGGGGATCCAGTTTGGACTGGGACAGGGCCCAGTCTGTCCTGGGAGGGGTCCAGGGGGTCCAGTTTGGACAGGGACACGGCCCAGTCTGTCCTGGGAGGGGGCAGGGGATCCAGTTTGGACTGGGAATGATCCCATTCTGTCCTGGGAGGGGGCCAGGGGATCCCGTTTCGACTAGGACAGGGCCCAGTCTGTCCTGGGAGGGGGCCAGGGGATCCAGGTTGGAATGGGAATGATCCCATTTGGTTCTGGGAGGGGGCCAGGGAATCCAGTTTGGACTGGGAATGACCCCATTTGGTCCTGGGAGGGGGCCAGGGGATCCAGTTTGGATTGGGACAGGGCCCAGTCTGTCCTGGGAGGGGGCCAGGGGATCCAGTTGCGACTGGGATAGGGCCCACTCTGTCCTGGGAGGGGGTTAGGGGATCCAGTTTGGACTGGGAATGACCCCATTTGGTCCTGGGAGGGGGCCAGGGGATCCAGTCTGGATTGGGACATGGCCCAGTCTGTCCTGGGAGGGGGCCAGGGGATCCAGATTGTACTGGGACAGGGCCCAGTCTGTCCTGGGAGGCGACCAGGGGTTCCACTTTGGACTGGGAATTATCCCAGTCTTAACTGGGAGGGGACAGGGGATCTAGTTTGGATTGGGACAGGGCCCAGTCAGTCATGGGATGGGGCCAGGGGATCCAGTTTGGACTGGAAGTTATCCCATCTGTCCTGGGAGCGGGTTCAGGGGATCCAATTTGGAATGGGAATGATCCCAATTTGTCCTGGGAGGGGGCAGGGGATCCACTTTGGACTGCGAATGACCCCATTTGGTCCTGGGAGGGGGCCAGGGGATCCAGTTTGTACTGGGACAGGGCCCAGTCTGTAGTGAGAGGAGGCCGGGGCATCCACATTGGACTGGGAATGACCCCATTCTGTCCTGGGAGGGGGCCAGGGGATCCATTTTGGACTGGGACAGGGCCCAGTCTGTCCTGGGAGGGGGCCAGGGGACCCAGGTTGGACTGGGACAGGGCCTAGTCTGTCCTGGGAGGGGGCCAGGGGATACACTTTGGCCTGGGAATTATCCCAGTCTTAACTGGGAGGGGACGGGGTATCCAGTTTGGACTGGCACAGGGCCCAGTCTGTCATGGGATGGGGACAGGGGGTCCAGTTTGGACTGGGAATGACCCCATTCTGTCCTGGGAGGGGGCCAGGGGTCCGGTTTGGACTGGAAGTTATCCCATCTGTCCTGGGAGGGGGCCAGGGGATCCAGTTTGGACTGGGAATGATCCCAGTTTGTCCTGGGAGGGGGCCAGGGGATCCAGTTTGGAATGGGAATGACTCCATTTGGTCCTGGGAGGGGGCCAGGGGATCCAGTTTGGAATGGGAATTATCCTAGTCTGCACTGGGAGAGGGCCAGGGGATCCAGTTTGGACTGGAAAAGATCCCAGTCTGTCCTGGGACAGGGCCAGGGGATCCAGATTGGAGTGGGACAGGGCCCAGTCTCTCCTGGGAGGGGGCCAGGGGATCCAACTGGGAAGTATCCTACTCTGCACTGGGAGAGGGCCAGGGGATCCACTTTGGACTGGGAATGATTCCAGTCTGTCCTGGGAGGGGGCCAGGGGATCCAGATTGGACTGGGACAGGGCCCAGTCTGTCCTGGGAAGGGGCCAGGGGATCCAGATTGGACTGGGACAGGGCCCAGTCTGTCCTGGGAGGGGGCCAGGGGATCCAGTTTGGACTGGGAGTGATCCCAGTCTGTCCTGGGAGGGGGCCACGGGATCCAGGTTGGAATGGGACAGGGCCCAGTCTGTCCTGGGAGGGGGCCAGGGGATCCAGGTTGGAATGGGAATGATCCCATTTGGTTCTGGGAGCGGGCCAGGGAATCCAGTTTGGACTGGGAATGACCCCATTTGGTCCTGGGAGGGGGCCAGGGGATCCAGTTTTGACTGGGACAGGGCCCACTCTGTCCTGAGAGGGGGTTAGGGGATCCAGTTTGGACTGGGAATGACCCTATTTGGTCCTGGGAGGGGGCCAGGGGATCCAGTTTGGATTGGGACATGGCCCAGTCTGTCCTGGGAGGGGGCCAGGGGATCCAGATTGTACTGGGACAGGGCCCAGTCTGTCCTGGGAGGCGACCAGGCGTTCCACTTTGGACTGGGAATTATCCCAGTCTTAACTGGGAGGGGCCAGGGGATCCAGTTTGGACTGGAAGTTATCCCATCTGCCCTGGGAGCGGGTCCAGGGGATCCAGTTTGGACTGGGAATGATCCCAGTTTGTCCTGGGAGGGGGCAGGGGATCCACTTTGGACTGGGAATGACCCCATTTGCTCCTAGGAGGGGGCCAGGGGATCCAGTTTGGACTGGGACAGGGCCGAGTCTGTAGTGAGAGGAGGCCAGGGCATCCACATTGGACTGGGAATGATCCCATTCTGTCCTAGGAGGGGGCCAGGGGATCTAGTTTGGACTGGGACACGGCCCAGTCTGTCCTGGGAGGGGGTCAGGGGATCCAGTTTGGACTGGGAATGATGCCATTTGGTCCAGGGAGGGGGCCAGGGGATCCAGTTTGAATTGAGACAGGGCCCAGTCTGTCCTGGGAGGGGGCCAGGGGACCCAGGTTGGACTGGGACAGGGCCCAGTCTGTCCTGGGAGGGGGCCAGGGGATACACTTTGGCCTGGGAATTATCCCAGTCTTAACTGGGAGGGGACGGGATATCCAGTTTGGACTGGCACAGGGCCCAGTCTGTCATGGGATGGGGACAGGGGATCCAGTTTGGACTGGGAATGACCCCATTCTGTCCTGGGAGGGGGCCAGGGGTCCGGTTTGGACTGGAAGTTATCCCATCTGTCCTGGGAGGGGGCCAGGGGATCCAGTTTGGACTGGGAATGATCCCAGTTTGTCCTGGGAGGGGGCCAGGGGATCCAGTCTGGACTGGGAGTGATCCCAGTCTGTCCTGGGAGGGGGCCAGGGGATCTAGTTTGGACTGGGACAGGGACCAGCGTGTCCTGGGATGGGTCCAGGGGATCCAGTCTGGACTGGGAATGATCCCAGTCTGTCCTGGGAGGGGGCTAGGGGATCCAATTTGGACTGGGACAGGGCTCAGTCTATCCTGGGAACGGGCCAGGGGATCCAGTTTGGAATGGGAATGATCCCATTTGGTACTGGGAGGGGGCCAGGGAATCCAGTTTGGACTGGGAATGATCCCAGTCTCTCCTGGGAGGGGGCCAGGGGATCCCGTTTCGACTGAGAAAGGGCCCAGTCTGTCCTGGGAGGGGGCCACGGGATCCAGGTTGGAATGGGACAGGGCCCAGTCTGTCCTGGGAGGGGGCCAGGGGATCCAGGTTGGAATGGTAATGATCCCATTTGGTTCTGGGAGCGGGCCAGGGAATCCAGTTTGGACTGGGAATGACCCCATTTGGTCCTGGGAGGGGGCCAGGGGATCCAGTTTGGATTGGGACAGGGCCCAGTCTGTCCTGGGAGGGGGCCAGGGGATCCAGGTTGGACTGGGACAGGGCCCAGTCTGTCCTGGGAGGGGGCCAGGGGATCCAGTTTTGACTGGGACAGGGCCCACTCTGTCCTGAGAGGGGGTTAGGGGATCCAGTTTGGACTGGGAATGACCCCATTCTGTCCTGGGAGGGGGCCAGGGGTCCGGTTTGGACTGGAAGTTATCCCATCTGTCCTGGGAGGGGGCCAGGGGATCCAGTCTGGACTGGGAATGATCCCAGTTTATCCTGGGCGGGGGCCAGGGGATCCAGTTTGGACTGGGAATGATCCTAGTCGGTCCTGGGAGGGGGCCAGGGGATCCAGTTTGGACTGGGAATGATCCCAGTCTGTCTTGGGAGGGGGCCAGGGGATCCAGTTTGGACTAGGAGAGGTCCCAGTCTGTTCTGGGAAGGGGCCAGGGGATCCAGTTTGGACTGGGATAGGGCCCAGTCTGTCCTGGGAGGGGGCCAGGGGATCCAGTTTGGACTGGGACAGGGCCCAATCTGTCCTGGGAGGGGGCCAGGGAATCCACTCTGGACTGGGAATGATCCTATTTGGTCCTGGGAGGGGGCCAGCGGATCCAGTTTGGAATGGGAATGACCGCATTTGGTACTGGGAGGGGGCCAGGGAATCCAGTTTGGAGTGGGAATGACCCCATTTGGTCCAGGGAGGGGGCCAGGGGATACACTTTGGCCTGGGAATTATCCCAGTCTTAACTGGGAGGGGACAGGGTATCCAGTTTGGACTGGCACAGGGCCCAGTCTGTCATGGGAGGGGGCCAGGAGATCCAGGTTGGAATGGGACAGGGCCCAGTCTGTCCTGGGAGGGGGCCAGGGGATCCAGGTTGGAAGGGGAATGATCCCATTTGGTTCTGGGAGGGGGCCAGGGAACCCAGTTTGGACTGGGAATGACCCCATTTGGTCCTGGGAGGGGGCCAGGGGATCCAGTTTGGATTGGGACAGGGCCCTGTCTGTCCTGGGAGGGGGCCAGGGGATCCAGGTTGGCCTGGGACAGGGCCCAGTCTGTCCTGGGAGGGGGCCAGGGGATCCAGTTTTGACTGGGACAGGGCCCACTCTGTCCTGGGAGGGGGGTAGGGGATCCAGTTTGGACTGGGAATGACCCTATTTGGTCCTGGGAGGGGGCCAGGGGATCCAGTTTGGATTGGGACATGGCCCAGTCTGTCCTGGGAGGGGGCCAGGGGATCCAGATTGTACTGGGACAGGGCCCAGTCTGTCCTGGGAGGCGACCAGGGGTTCCACTTTGGACTGGGAATTATCCCAGTCTTAACTGGGAGGGGACAGGGGATCTAGTTTCGACTGGGACAGGGCCCAGTCAGTCATGGGATGGGGCCAGGGGATCCAGTTTGGACTGGAAGTTATCCCATCTGTCCTGGGAGCGGGTCCAGGGGATCCACTTTGGACTGGGAATGACCCCATTTGCTCCTGGGAGGGGGCCAGGGGATCCAGTTTGGACTGGGACAGGGCCCAGTCTGTCCTGGGAGGGGGTCAGGGGATCCAGTTTGGACTGGGAATGACGCCATTTGGTCCAGGGAGGGGGCCAGGGGATCCAGTTTGGACTGGGACAGGGCCCAGTCTGTCCTGGGAGGGGGCCAGGGGATACACTTTGGCCTGGGAATTATCCCAGTCTTAACTGGGAGGGGACGGGGTATCCAGTTTGGACTGGCACAGGGCCCAGTCTGTCATGGGATGGGGACAGGGGGTCCAGTTTGGACTGGGAATGACCCCATTCTGTCCTGGGAGGGGGCCAGGGGTCCGGTTTGGACTGGAAGTTATCCCATCTGTCCTGGGAGGGGGCCAGGGGATCCAGTTTGGACTGGGAATGATCCCAGTTTGTCCTGGGAGGGGGCCAGGGGATCCAGTTTGGACAGGGAATGACTCCATTTAGTCCTGGGAGGAGGCCAGGGGATCAAGTTTGGACTGGGAGAGGTCCCAGTCTGTTCTGGGAAGGGGCCAGGGGATCCAGTTTGGACTGGGACAGGGCCCAGTCTGTCCTGGGAGGGGTCCAGGGGGTCCAGTTTGGACAGGGACACGGCCCAGTCTGTCCTGGGAGGGGGCAGGGGATCCAGTTTGGACTGGGAATGATCCCATTCTGTCCTGGGAGGGGGCCAGGGGATCCCGTTTCGACTAGGACAGGGCCCAGTCTGTCCTGGGAGGGGGCCAGGGGATCCAGGTTGGAATGGGAATGATCCCATTTGGTTCTGGGAGGGGGCCAGGGAATCCAGTTTGGACTGGGAATGACCCCATTTGGTCCTGGGAGGGGGCCAGGGGATCCAGTTTGGATTGGGACAGGGCCCAGTCTGTCCTGGGAGGGGGCCAGGGGATCCAGTTGCGACTGGGAATGACCCCATTCTGTCCTGGGAGGGGGCCAGGGGATCCATTTTGGACTGGGACAGGGCCCAGTCTGTCCTGGGAGGGGCCAGGGACCCAGGTTGGACTGGGACAGGGCCCAGTCTGTCCTGGGAGGGGGCCAGGGGATACACTTTGGCCTGGGAATTATCCCAGTCTTAACTGGGAGGGGACGGGGTATCCAGTTTGGACTGGCACAGATTATCCCAGTCTTAACTGGGAGGGGACAGGGGATCTAGTTTGGATTGGGACAGGGCCCAGTCAGTCATGGGATGGGGCCAGGGGATCCAGTTTGGACTGGAAGTTATCCCATCTGTCCTGGGAGCGGGTTCAGGGGATCCAATTTGGAATGGGAATGATCCCAATTTGTCCTGGGAGGGGGCAGGGGATCCACTTTGGACTACGAATGACCCCATTTGGTCCTGGGAGGGGGCCAGGGGATCCAGTTTGTACTGGGACAGGGCCCAGTCTGTAGTGAGAGGAGGCCGGGGCATCCACATTGGACTGGGAATGACCCCATTCTGTCCTGGGAGGGGGCCAGGGGATCCATTTTGGACTGGGACAGGGCGCAGTCTGTCCTGGGAGGGGGCCAGGGGACCCAGGTTGGACTGGGACAGGGCCCAGTCTGTCCTGGGAGGGGGCCAGGGGATACACTTTGGCCTGGGAATTATCCCAGTCTTAACTGGGAGGGGACGGGGTATCCAGTTTGGACTGGCACAGGGCCCAGTCTGTCATGGGATGGGGACAGGGGGTCCAGTTTGGACTGGGAATGACCCCATTCTGTCCTGGGAGGGGGCCAGGGGTCCGGTTTGGACTGGAAGTTATCCCATCTGTCCTGGGAGGGGGCCAGGGGATCCAGTTTGGACTGGGAATGATCCCAGTTTGTCCTGGGAGGGGGCCAGGGGATCCAGTTTGGACTGGGAATGACTCCATTTGGTCCTGGGAGGGGGCCAGGGGATCCAGTTTGGAATGGGAATTATCCTAGTCTGCACTGGGAGAGGGCCAGGGGATCCAGTTTGGACTGGAAAAGATCCCAGTCTGTCCTGGGACAGGGCCAGGGGATCCAGATTGGAGTGGGACAGGGCCCAGTCTCTCCTGGGAGGGGGCCAGGGGATCCACTTTGGACTGGGAATGATTCCAGTCTGTCCTGGGAGGGGGCCAGGGGATCCACTTTGGACTGGGACAGGGCCCAGTCTGTCCTGGGAAGGGGCCAGGGGATCCAGACTGGACTGGGACAGGGCCCAGTCTGTCCTGGGAGGGGGCCAGGGGATCCAGTTTGGACTGGGAGTGATCCCAGTCTGTCCTGGGAGGGGGCCACGGGATCCAGGTTGGAATGGGACAGGGCCCAGTCTGTCCTGGGAGGGGGCCAGGGGATCCAGGTTGGAATGGGAATGATCCCATTTGGTTCTGGGAGCGGGCCAGGGAATCCAGTTTGGACTGGGAATGACCCCATTTGGTCCTGGGAGGGGGCCAGGGGATCCAGTTTTGACTGGGACAGGGCCCACTCTGTCCTGAGAGGGGGTTAGGGGATCCAGTTTGGACTGGGAATGACCCTATTTGGTCCTGGGAGGGGGCCAGGGGATCCAGTTTGGATTGGGACATGGCCCAGTCTGTCCTGGGAGGGGGCCAGGGGATCCAGATTGTACTGGGACAGGGCCCAGTCTGTCCTGGGAGGCGACCAGGCGTTCCACTTTGGACTGGGAATTATCCCAGTCTTAACTGGGAGGGGCCAGGGGATCCAGTTTGGACTGGAAGTTATCCCATCTGCCCTGGGAGCGGGTCCAGGGGATCCAGTTTGGACTGGGAATGATCCCAGTTTGTCCTGGGAGGGGGCAGGGGATCCACTTTGGACTGGGAATGACCCCATTTGCTCCTAGGAGGGGGCCAGGGGATCCAGTTTGGACTGGGACAGGGCCGAGTCTGTAGTGAGAGGAGGCCAGGGCATCCACATTGGACTGGGAATGATCCCATTCTGTCCTAGGAGGGGGCCAGGGGATCTAGTTTGGACTGGGACACGGCCCAGTCTGTCCTGGGAGGGGGTCAGGGGATCCAGTTTGGACTGGGAATGATGCCATTTGCTCCTGGGAGGGGGCCAGGGGATCCAGTTTGGACTGGGAATGATCCCAGTTTGTCCTGGGAGGGGGCCAGGGGATCCAGTCTGGACTGGGAGTGATCCCATTCTGTCCTGGGAGGGGGCCAGGGGATCCATTTTGGACTGGGACAGGGCCCAGTCTGTCCTGGGAGGGGGCCAGGGGACCCAGGTTGGACTGGGACAGGGCCCAGTCTGTCCTGGGAGGGGGCCAGGGGATACACTTTGGCCTGGGAATTATCCCAGTCTTAACTGGGAGGGGACGGGGTATCCAGTTTGGACTGGCACAGGGCCCAGTCTGTCATGGGATGGGGACAGGGGGTCCAGTTTGGACTGGGAATGACCCCATTCTGTCCTGGGAGGGGGCCAGGGGTCCGGTTTGGACTGGAAGTTATCCCATCTGTCCTGGGAGGGGGCCAGGGGATCCAGTTTGGACTGGGAATGATCCCAGTTTGTCCTGGGAGGGGGCCAGGGGATCCAGTTTGGACTGGGAATGACTCCATTTGGTCCTGGGAGGGGGCCAGGGGATCCAGTTTGGAATGGGAATTATCCTAGTCTGCACTGGGAGAGGGCCAGGGGATCCAGTTTGGACTGGAAAAGATCCCAGTCTGTCCTGGGACAGGGCCAGGGGATCCAGATTGGAGTGGGACAGGGCCCAGTCTCTCCTGGGAGGGGGCCAGGGGATCCAGTTTGGACTGGGAAGTATCCTACTCTGCACTGGGAGAGGGCCAGGGGATCCACTTTGGACTGGGAATGATTCCAGTCTGTCCTGGGAGGGGGCCAGGGGATCCAGATTGGACTGGGACAGGGCCCAGTCTGTCCTGGGAGGGGGCCAGGGGATCCAGTTTGGACTGGGAGTGATCCCAGTCTGTCCTGGGAGGGGGCCACGGGATCCAGGTTGGAATGGGACAGGGCCCAGTCTGTCCTGGGAGGGGGCCAGGGGATCCAGGTTGGAATGGGAATGATCCCATTTGGTTCTGGGAGCGGGCCAGGGAATCCAGTTTGGACTGGGAATGACCCCATTTGGTCCTGGGAGGGGGCCAGGGGATCCAGTTTTGACTGGGACAGGGCCCACTCTGTCCTGAGAGGGGGTTAGGGGATCCAGTTTGGACTGGGAATGACCCTATTTGGTCCTGGGAGGGGGCCAGGGGATCCAGTTTGGATTGGGACATGGCCCAGTCTGTCCTGGGAGGGGGCCAGGGGATCCAGATTGTACTGGGACAGGGCCCAGTCTGTCCTGGGAGGCGACCAGGCGTTCCACTTTGGACTGGGAATTATCCCAGTCTTAACTGGGAGGGGCCAGGGGATCCAGTTTGGACTGGAAGTTATCCCATCTGCCCTGGGAGCGGGTCCAGGGGATCCAGTTTGGACTGGGAATGATCCCAGTTTGTCCTGGGAGGGGGCAGGGGATCCACTTTGGACTGGGAATGACCCCATTTGCTCCTGGGAGGGGGCCAGGGGATCCAGTTTGGACTGGGACAGGGCCGAGTCTGTAGTGAGAGGAGGCCAGGGCATCCACATTGGACTGGGAATGATCCCATTCTGTCCTAGGAGGGGGCCAGGGGATCTAGTTTGGACTGGGACACGGCCCAGTCTGTCCTGGGAGGGGGTCAGGGGATCCAGTTTGGACTGGGAATGATGCCATTTGGTCCAGGGAGGGGGCCAGGGGATCCAGTTTGAATTGAGACAGGGCCCAGTCTGTCCTGGGAGGGGGCCAGGGGACCCAGGTTGGACTGGGACAGGGCCCAGTCTGTCCTGGGAGGGGGCCAGGGGATACACTTTGGCCTGGGAATTATCCCAGTCTTAACTGGGAGGGGACGGGATATCCAGTTTGGACTGGCACAGGGCCCAGTCTGTCATGGGATGGGGACAGGGGATCCAGTTTGGACTGGGAATGACCCCATTCTGTCCTGGGAGGGGGCCAGGGGTCCGGTTTGGACTGGAAGTTATCCCATCTGTCCTGGGAGGGGGCCAGGGGATCCAGTTTGGACTGGGAATGATCCCAGTTTGTCCTGGGAGGGGGCCAGGGGATCCAGTCTGGACTGGGAGTGATCCCAGTCTGTCCTGGGAGGGGGCCAGGGGATCTAGTTTGGACTGGGACAGGGACCAGCGTGTCCTGGGATGGGTCCAGGGGATCCAGTCTGGACTGGGAATGATCCCAGTCTGTCCTGGGAGGGGGCTAGGGGATCCAATTTGGACTGGGACAGGGCTCAGTCTATCCTGGGAACGGGCCAGGGGATCCAGTTTGGAATGGGAATGATCCCATTTGGTACTGGGAGGGGGCCAGGGGATCCAGGTTGGACTGGGACAGGGCCCAGTCTGTCATGGGAGGGGGCCAGGGGATTCAGTTTTGACTGGGACAGGGCCCACTCTGTCCTGAGAGGGGGTTAGGGGATCCAGTTTGGACTGGGAATGACCCCATTCTGTCCTGGGAGGGGGCCAGGGGATCCCGTTTCGACTGAGAAAGGGCCCAGTCTGTCCTGGGAGGGGGCCACGGGATCCAGGTTGGAATGGGACAGGGCCCAGTCTGTCCTGGGAGGGGGCCAGGGGATCCAGGTTGGAATGGGAATGATCCCATTTGGTTCTGGGAGCGGGCCAGGGAATCCAGTTTGGACTGGGAATGACCCCATTTGGTCCTGGGAGGGGGCCAGGGGATCCAGGTTGGACTGGGACAGGGCCCAGTCTGTCCTGGGAGGGGGCCAGGGGATCCAGTTTTGATTGGGACAGGGCCCACTCTGTCCTGGGAGGGGGTTAGTGGATCCAGTTTGGACTGGGAATGACCCCATTCTGTCCTGGGAGGGGGCCAGGGGTCCGGTTTGGACTGGAAGTTATCCCATCTGTCCTGGGGAGGGGGCCAGGGGATCCAGTCTGGACTGGGAATGATCCCAGTTTATCCTGGGCGGGGGCCAGGGGATCCAGTTTGGACTGGGAATGATCCTAGTCGGTCCTGGGAGGGGGCCAGGGGATCCAGTTTGGACTGGGAATGATCCCAGTCTGTCTTGGGAGGGGGCCAGGGGATCCAGTTTGGACTAGGAGAGGTCCCAGTCTGTTCTGGGAAGGGGCCAGGGGATCCAGTTTGGACTGGGATAGGGCCCAGTCTGTCCTGGGAGGGGGCCAGGGGATCCAGTTTGGACTGGGACAGGGCCCAATCTGTCCTGGGAGGGGGCCAGGGAATCCACTCTGGACTGGGAATGATCCTATTTGGTCCTGGGAGGGGGCCAGCGGATCCAGTTTGGAATGGGAATGACCGCATTTGGTACTGGGAGGGGGCCAGGGAATCCAGTTTGGAGTGGGAATGACCCCATTTGGTCCAGGAGGGGGCCAGGGGATACACTTTGCCTGGGAATTATCCCAGTCTTAACTGGGAGGGGACAGGGTATCCAGTTTGGACTGGCACAGGGCCCAGTCTGTCATGGGAGGGGGCCAGGAGATCCAGGTTGGAATGGGACAGGGCCCAGTCTGTCCTGGGAGGGGGCCAGGGGATCCAGGTTGGAAGGGGAATGATCCCATTTGGTTCTGGGAGGGGGCCAGGGGATCCAGTTTGGATTGGGACAGGGCCCAGTCTGTCCTGGGAGGGGGCCAGGGGATCCAGGTTGGCCTGGGACAGGGCCCAGTCTGTTCTGGGAAGGGGCCAGGGGATCCAGTTTGGACTGGGAATGACCCTATTTGGTCCTGGGAGGGGGCCAGGGGATCCAGTTTGGATTGGGACATGGCCCAGTCTGTGCTGGGAGGGGGCCAGGGGATCCAGATTGTACTGGGACAGGGCCCAGTCTGTCCTGGGAGGCGACCAGGGGTTCCACTTTGGACTGGGAATTATCCCAGTCTTAACTGGGAGGGGACAGGGGATCTAGTTTCGACTGGGACAGGGCCCAGTCAGTCATGGGATGGGGCCAGGGGATCCAGTTTGGACTGGAAGTTATCCCATCTGTCCTGGGAGCGGGTCCAGGGGATCCACTTTGGACTGGGAATGACCCCATTTGCTCCTGGGAGGGGGCCAGGGGATCCAGTTTGGACTGGGACAGGGCCCAGTCTGTCCTGGGAGGGGGTCAGGGGATCCAGTTTGGACTGGGAATGACGCCATTTGGTCCAGGGAGGGGGCCAGGGGATCCAGTTTGGACTGGGACAGGGCCCAGTCTGTCCTGGGAGGGGGCCAGGGGACCCAGGTTGGACTGGGACAGGGCCCAGTCTGTCCTGGGAGGGGGCCAGGGGATACACTTTGGCCTGGGAATTATCCCAGTCTTAACTGGGAGGGGACGGGGTATCCAGTTTGGACTGGCACAGGGCCCAGTCTGTCATGGGATGGGGACAGGGGGTCCAGTTTGGACTGGGAATGACCCCATTCTGTCCTGGGAGGGGGCCAGGGGTCCGGTTTGGACTGGAAGTTATCCCATCTGTCCTGGGAGGGGGCCAGGGGATCCAGTTTGGACTGGGAATGATCCCAGTTTGTCCTGGGAGGGGGCCAGGGGATCCAGTTTGGACAGGGAATGACTCCATTTAGTCCTGGGAGGAGGCCAGGGGATCAAGTTTGGACTGGGAGAGGTCCCAGTA